>NC_056748.1:962149933-962449933 GCF_019279795.1 Protopterus annectens
GGTCTCTTTGCTTCATCATGTGTTTACATTCCTTAGAGAGCCATGGTGCTGGGTTCTTTTTGATTATTTTCATATGAATGGGAGCTAGTGTATTAAGTATGTGAAGCAAGGTGTTATTAAAGTATATAGTACAGCATTATTAAGGGGTAGTTGTTTAAGGGGTGTCCAGTCTATTTCCTCTAGGAGATTGTTGAATTTATTTTATTTTTTTTAATTAATTTAATTTTACATTTGTTAACCGGGATAGTCCGACTGGATATATGTCCATTTTCAGCAGAGGCCCGGGGAGAAAAGCTCCATGAGTAGTAAATACAAAACATAAAGAAAGGCAAAAAAATGTACAAAAGTTTGGGTTGCCTGAAAAAGTAAGAAATACATTTTACAACAATATGTCATTTACAACAAGAAGTCAGCAGAAGACACTAATAATATAGTTATAGGAACTATATGTTACTATCCTAAGAGATTAATAGTTAGAGGGAGGACATTAATAACTAATTTATAGAGTAGTGTGAGGATTAGCCAGGCTTGGTACAGTAGCAAGACCATTTAGAGCCCAGGTATAGTTTGAGCTTGGTTTTGAAATGATACTGGGAAGAAATTAAAGTTATCTCAGGGGGTAAAAGGTTCCAGGTTTTACCTAGGGAGTTAGACAGGAGAGAGTCTCCGGCTTGGTTGTTGGTTTTGTAAGTCAGGATGAGCACCTTGTTGGAGGAACGAAGTGGTCGTGGATTGTTATACAGGGTAACTAGGTGTTTGAGTGAAGGAGTGTTATCAGGGGTGTAAATGATTTTGTGGGCTATGATCAGTTGGTTGTATAGCACGAAACTAGGAAGTTCGAGCCAACCCAGCTGAGTTAGGTTAATGCAGTGATGTGTCCTAAAAGGCAGGCCGGTGACAAATCTGGCAATGTGATTATAACAGGTGGTAAGTTTATTTAGATTGGACTTGTTGTTATTTAGAAGGAGAGGTGACGCATACAGAAGAGAAGAGAGAAGATGGGAACGGGCAATGGCTACCTTGGCTGGGGGAGTTAGAAAGTTCTTTAATCTGTACAGTGGACCTAGTTTTTTATTAATGGTTTTGATTAATTGGTTGACATGTAGGTCAAATTTTAAGTGGGTGTCAATGGTGACACCTAGAAGTTTAGTAAAAGGGTCAGGAGAGATAATTGTGCCATCTTTGGATTTAATTATGAAATTTATGGGGGGGGGACTTTTGTGTAGGTAAGAATATAAGCATTTTGGTCTTTTTGGGGTTTAGTAGTAGGCGGTGGTTGGATAGCCAGTTTTCTATCGTGTTAAAGGTAGTTTGGGTCCTTAGCTGTAACTCTGCAGGGGATGTGGCTGAACATATCAAAGTTGAGTCATCTGCATATTGAATGCAGTTGACTTTAGGAATGGCAGTGTGAAGATCATTTATGAAGATGGAGAATAACAGAGGGCCTAGTATAGACCCTTGTGGAACACCCAGGTTAGTTGGTAATAAGGTGGACAGTTTTGAGTGCCAGAGTACAGCTTGTTGTCTACCACTTAGGTAGGACTCAAACCATTGAAGAGATTTAGGTTCTGGACAGAGTGGTCTTAGGGAGTGGATTAATAGTTGGTGATCCACCATATCAAAAGCTTTGGACAGGTCCAGGAATAGAGCGGAAGAGATATGGTTATTATTACGATAAGAATTAATGGTGTTAGAGAAGGCTAATAGGGCTGTAGTGGTGCTATGGTGAGGTCTAAAGCCATGTTGGGTATCTGCCAGGAGATGGTTGTTTATTAAATGGTTCATAAACTGCTTTTGGATACATTTTTCCATTATTTTGGCTAGGGGAGAGAGTATGGCAATTGGCCTATAGTTGGATAGTTTGGTAGAGCCTCCCCCTTTATGGAGAGGGATGACATAAGATATTTTCCAGATATTAGGAATTTTAGCTTCAATTAGTGTGCGATTTATAAGTACTGAGATAGGATAGGCAATGGCGTCAGCAGATATTTGTAGATATTCAGCTGGAAGTTGGTCAGCTGCAAGAGTGGTAGGTTTTAGTTTTTTGAGTAGGGTGTGTATAAATGAGGTAGCAATGGGTTGGAAGCTAAAATGTGGAAGATTAATAGAGGTGGAGCAGTTTGGGCTGTATGGGCTAGGTGGCAAGTTGCTTGCTAGGGTTTGGATGGTCTCAGTGAAAAAGCGATTAAAGCTATCTGCAACTAATTCTAATGGTTTGTTGGTGAGGGCCTGAGGTACAGGGGTAGTCTTTTTACCAGGGTGTATTAGATTATTTAGTCCAGCCCAGAATTTTTGAGGGTTTTTTTGGTGAAAGGACTGTAGATTACTGAAGTATTTTTTTTTGTCAAGTAGTACAAGTTTTTTAGTTTCATTCCTGAGTTGCCTGTATAATATTTGATCCTGAGGGAGTTTAGTGGTTCGCCATAGAGCCCAAGCTTTGTCTCTGAGTTTAATTTTGAGCCTGGTCTCTTTTGAGAGCCATGGTGCTGTTTTTGGCTTTGTTTTTTTTAGAGCGGATGGGAGCATGACTGTCAAGAATCTCCAGAAATTTTTTGTTAAAATACAGTACTGCTTCTTCTAAGGGGAGGCTTTTAAGCATTGACCAATTGCAGGATTTTAGTTCAAGTTGGAACTTGGTTAAGTCAAAATTTTTTTTGTTTCTGACATATCTTAGTAGTGATTGGTTGTGGTTAGATATTTTCTGCCTGATTATATATGTGAGATGGTGATCACTAAGACTATCAGAGAGGGTACCATATGTATACAGGTTGGGATGGTTGTTTATGAGCACCCAATCAAGTATACTATCTTTCTGGTTGGGCTTGCTAGTTCTAGTTGGAGTGTTAATAACTTGCTTGAATGAGTGCAAGTTAATGTGAGTGGTAGGGGCTTCAGAGGAACAATTGCTCCAGTCAATATTAAGGTCACCGAGAAGTATGGTCTCTTGGGGGTAGTGGATGGATATCCAATATAGGATATCTTCAAGTGTGGTTATATTATTACCTGGGGGAATGTACATGCAGATTATATAGATGTGTTTGCTGTTATTTAGTTTCAGTTTAATAGCTAGGATTTCAGAGTTAAGCACCTCTGGCTGACAAAAATTAATTTAGTTCCTAACTGATTTTATAGTTTGCACTCTTAGTTGTTGGAAGTTTGTTCTAAGGGAGTAAACTGGCAGTTGATCATTCAGGGAGCTCGACAGTGTACCAGAAGATGGGTAATTAGCAGGGTAGGATACTAGAATCCAGTCTAAGGTGGATTAGCAGGTAAGAGCTTTGCTGTATCTTGTTGGAGCATTGATAACCTGAGAAAAAACATACAGATTTATACTTTTTGTGGGGGAGATGGAAGCTGTGGTTTGCCAATCTATATTTACGTCTCCTAAGATTATTGTTTCAAGGTTTATTGTTTGGGATGTCCAGGATAAAATGTTTTCCAACACTGGTATAGTGTTACCTGGTGGGATATATATTACTGTTATGCAAATTATTTTTGATATATTGAGGTTCAAAAAGGAGATTAGTACCTCAGCATTGGAAAAGATGGGTATATTACTGGTCTCGGGTGCGATGTTGAGTGTAGAGGGATATAGAAGTGCTATCCCTCCCCCTTTTTTTAGATCTATCTCTTCTGGTTATTGCAAAGTTTGGAGGCATTATTTCTGAGTCTTTTACATTGTGATGTAGCCATGTTTCAGTAAGGACTAGTATGTCAGGTTTAGTTTGATCAATCCAGGCATGCAATGGGGCTATTTTATTGCATACATTTCATGCCATTCAATGACTACTTAAAACACAAACAGTGCAAATGCCACAGAACAGACTTTCAAAGTGCTTTTTACTGCTGCTTCTTTTTAGAATTACTAAACTGCAGTGTTTTGTGAAGCCTGAATTGTACTACTTTGACTCATCGCCCATCCCCCTTCACACCTAACCTCCCTAGCTGTCAAAGTGCTAAGGGTAATTTGAGATGTCACCACCTGTGATTGACAGCCCACAGTAGGAGTCTTGACTCATGTACTGTTTACTTGTTCTAGCCTTTACTTTCTATATGGGTAGGGGAAGGACTATGGAGCAGTGACATCACAGCATGGGTGGGTTTTTAGAAGGGTCATGGAGATGTCAGTTTGGAGAAGGAATTGTCCAGAAAGCTACCTGTATTCATTGGTATTGATGACATCAATGAACAGGAGACTGCAGCAAGCTTTACCAGGGTGAGATAAACGTTTTTTGAAAGTGAAACTACAACAGTACAGTAAGGTACTGTTCTAGTGAAGACAAACAGTCGATTTAAAATATTTTAAATGCTGTATTGTTGTTTATTCATAGCAGTGACAGTAAATAGGGAGAACAAGGACAGAGAAGTTGAGCATTTAATAATAGAATCCCATTATTGTCCTTTAAGAGCCATACTTGTTTAGTAAATGCCAATTGCAGTGTGCCAGACTAGTGAGAAGTTGTCTTTATTAAATGTGGAGAGACTGCGCACTACATAGATTATAACCTTTTATCTATGTTGCTTAGTCTAAGGACAAATTTTGGAAGGTGGTCACTAATAGCATTACTCAAACAGCCAGAGGTGCTTATGTTGTTTGGTTTGGTAGTAAGAATCCAGTGTTGTATTGTCTGCCTGTTATGCTTTTATTTACCCTTATAGGGGCTTTGAGAAGTTGATCAAAAAATATGGGTTTAATGAGTTGCTAGAGGTATATGAACAGTCATATAGGATGATGGTTTCTTGTATATGCTGAGATATACCCAGTGGAGGATATCTTCACCTGTAGCATTGCCTGATGGTGTATGTACGGTATTGAAAAGCAAAATTTTTTTTGATTGTTGAACTGGAGTTCTGCATTGTAAATATGTGGATGGTCTAGAGGTAAAGGGTTATAGGTTACCTGTAGATGTTTTTTGTAAATAAATCTCTAACTACACATTTATTTTCCTGTCCAATATAAGGGTGGTATAGTCTGGAGATAGAATTTATTGTGCTAGCGAAATTTCTTTGGTAATAATTATACCTGTGAAGTACAAGGCAATGCATGCATGGATGTCTTCTAATTTATTACAATGCTTCTTGTATTTACATTGGTACTGAGTATGTCAGTTCCTTAGAGGGAAGAAGCAGAAAAGTAGCAATTCCATTTGATGTCATGTATGCACTGTTTGGCAGGAATGGAGGGTTAGGGTTGGGGTGTATCTCTCCTATGAAATTCTGGATAGATTTCAAGTGATGGTAGGATTAAAGCCATCTGTATGTATATGTGTTTTTATAGCATGTATTTTTGTAGTACGGCATTGTTTAAGGTATCTATAAGTAAAATGATCTGTAAAAGTAGTACAACATATCTGAATGGATATACTCAATAGGTAGGATGGAATGTATTTGACATTGTGAGATTGGTAGAAGTAGTATAAGAAATGAAATACCTAATGCTAGCTATATAAATGAAAGTAACAGGGTGATAAGCTTTGTGTGTGGCAGGTTTTGTAAAGCTGCATAAAGATAATGCTGTGTGTTACTAGCTGAGAGGTATAAAAATGAATCAAGTGTTCCAAAATCAGTAAATATCACTAACATTTTGATAGCTGGGCAAAGTTGTAGAGATGAAGTAGTGTTTGGACTGGATGAGGTATTTTGATGAGGTACCATATCTGAGTGGTTATTGAGACTATGTAGGTGAAGCTGTATGTTTAAATGCAGTGTAAGGAGGTGGGAATTGGGGATAGGTTGGGTTAGGAGAGTAAAGTGTGTATGAGCATAGGGATGATGAACAAAGTGGTGATACACCTTGCAGGATATTGTATTGCTGTGCTAAACAATCTATTGCTGTCAGTAAGAACAGCACTGGAAGAGTGCAAGTAACCAGTGAACAAAGTTGTTGAAGAAAGAAAAAGGGAGAACTAGAAAGACATGGAGAGATGGCAGTGTGTAGAGAATTGTGTCGTCAAATGTGACCGAGTGAGACAGAGAGAGATAGGGTACAATTTCTGAAAAGTTATTGTTGAGGTGAGTGAGTGAGTGAAATTAGGAATATAAGTAGATGGTGCAAAAGATTGCCTGGTTTTATAGCCCATCCCATACATTGTTTTGGCTGTTAAAGTACCTAAATTAGAGGGTACTGTAGCATCCAACCTCATGCCTTAAAATAAACTACTGTACAGTGCTTTTTATACAGAGAGGATTGTTTTACAAAACATACACTGTTGCTGCTTCTTTGTTTTGTTGCTTGCACTGTTATGGTAGAGCTGCTGTTGTAAATACAGGGTTAGATCGATATGCATTCAATTTATTTATTTATTTAACATTTGTTTACTGGGAAAGTCTGACTGGGTCAGGAACCCATTTTCAGCAGAGGTCCGGGGATAGAAGCTCCAAATGATACATGAAAATTAAGAACAAGATAAACAAGTATTAAAGCACACATTAATAATAATTGAATAGTAAATAAGTACAGAGAGTTAGATGCAATAATAAATAGAAAATAAGTAAAGAAAGGGAGATAAAATAATAAAATGTGCTAAATTAAAGTAAAGTGATAGATTGCCAACTATTTTTTATATACATCAGGTAGGAGTAAGGTAAAGAATGAAGATCAGGACATTAGATGCAAGTAGATGCAAGAAGGATGGGAAAGTTAAGGGTGTAGAAATATGGAAAGTCTGTTAGTCCAATATGCTAGTGGTTAGTAGATGAAATTCCTGTTTTAGGGATAGAAAGGAAAGCCCCTAGAGAGTGAATGGAGTTCACCTTTTAGGGAAAGAGCAGGGCCAGATCTGATGACAAATATTTTTTAGGGTGTGTTTGAAGTTGTTAAAGCTGTCAATGGTAGTAATGTCTGTTGGCAGAAAGTTCCACAGTTTGGCAGTGGCATGAGAGTATTGGCATTGTCCAGCTGTTTTGTTTGGAATGCAGACTGTTAGGAGTTGTTTGTTTTCAGAGCTGAAGGCTCCTGTAGGTATGTAGGATTTTAGGACAGATTTGAGGGCTGGGCAGCTATCAGGTGTATATATATCAGAATATGTGCAGAAGACAGCTGTACTAACCTTAAGTGTTGTGTGAGTTCGAGCCAATTTATTTCTTTCAGAGCTAGGCAGTGGTGGGAATGGTAGGGGTAACCTGTGGCAAATTTGACAATTTTATGGTAGCAGGATTGAAGCTTGTTTTTAAGATAATATTGTAAACTGATGTATAAGAGGGCTGCATATAAGAATGATGGAAGCAAATAGATGTCAGTGAGGGTTTTTCTGGTGGAGATATCCAAGAAAGTTTTTTTGTCTGTAGACGGTTCCTGGTTTGATATGAGGTTTTTTTAATGCTACTGCAGATGTGGTGTTCGAAAGTTAGCTTTTTATCTATGGTTACACCTAGAAATTTAGCTGTAGGAACTATTTCAATTTCTGTGTTATCCTGTGAGAATATTTTAAAGTCAGATTAGACTGGTTTTGTCAAGAAAAACAGGAGTTTTGCCTTTTTAGGATTTAAAAGTAGCTGGGCTTCTCTCAGCCATGTCTCTATTGAGGTGAATGTGGCTTGGTGAGTTGCTGGAATTTTTGTATGTTACTGGAGGAGGAAATTATGGTAGCGTCATTTGCATATTGATAATGGAGCTAAAATGTGTTGAGATATGAAGGTTGTTGGTGAAAACAATGAAGAGTAAGGGTCCAAGTATGGACCCTTGTGGTACCCCAGTTATGTTGGTTTGATATTGGGATAATTTATTTTGTCATTTGATGCACTGTTGACAGTTGGATAGGTCGCTTGCAAACCACTGGAAGGATGGTCGGGTGCAGCCTATAATGGATAGCTGATGAAGAAGTTTGCTGTGGGACACTGTGTCAAATGCCTTTGATAGGTCTAGTAGTAAGACTAGTCTAGTAAGTAAGTCTAGTAGTAGTACTACCAGAGTCAATGGATTTGGACATAGTGTCCTTAAAGGAGATTAGGGCAGTGTTTGTTCTGTGTAATGGACAAAAACCATGTTGGGTAGAAGTAATTAGTTTGTTTTGGATGAGGTATACAACAGTTGCTTATGTATGCATTTTTCCAGGAGTTTGGAAAGAGGAGAAAGGATGGAGATTGGTCGATAATTGTATAGTTCAATAGAATTTCCCAATTTATGTAAAGGGGTGATGATAGACTTTTTCCAGAGGTTGGGGACAATGGACTCTGCTATAGAGAGATTTATAATGATACTGACATGATATGCTATGGCTTCTGCAGCAAGTTTTAAGTATTGGGGGGGGTTGTCAGAGGAGAGGGAACATGGTTTTAGTTTTTGAAGTAGTTTTTGAATGAGAGTGATAGGGACAGGTTTGTGAGAAAAGGGGACAAAAGATGTAGTACTGGTTTGTTGGGAATGTGAAGGTTTATTTTTGTTTGTGCAGGAGTCTTGAGATAAGGATATAGGGGGATCAGAGACACAGTTTGAGGTAGTTGTAGAGGTGGGATTTGTTAGTTTGCTGATGCTGTTCATAAAGTGAGATTTAAACAGGTTGGTTATCTCTGAAGTTGTTTTTATCAGGGTATGGTGATGGAGTTTGTTTAGAGCTCAGGGTAAGCAGGTTAGAGAAGTGTTTACATAATTGTTTTGGGTTGCTTTTGTGGTTTGCCAAATGATTGGAAAAGTTTTTTTTTTTTATCTAAGTTCACTATTTTTTCATTTTATTTCAAAGCTGTTTATATTTAATTAGGTCGGTATCAGGTTTGTTATTGTGCCATTCATTCCATGCTTTATTTCTACCTTGTAGAAGCTGTTTGGTATTTTTTGTTAGCCAGGGACCATGGGTAGTTTTTATTCTTTTGGTGCAGAGAGGAGGCTAGGCTGATGAGAGTGTTTAGAAATATATTGTTAAAATATTCAAGGGCATTGTCTAGTGGTAGTGTTTTAAGTGGGTTCCATTTAGTGTGTTTTAGGATTTCATTAAACTTTTGCTGTTCAAAGTTTGTAATATTTCTCGTAGTTTTGTATGTGTGGGTTCTTGAAGTTTGTGGTGTGGCTCTATATATGAATATGGGTAGGTGGTTACTAAGATTATTAGGCAGAGTGTGGGATTAGAAACAAGTATCCAGTCAATAGTTGCACCTAGGGTATTGCTGTTATGTATATGGGTGGTAATGGCAATAAGCTGGGTATAACCATAGAGGTTTATTCTATTAGTAGTAGAGTCAATCATCAGATCCTGCCAGTTAATGTTGATCTCTCCCATAATTATAGTCTTGTTACTGATGTTTTCAGATATCCAAAAGAGGATCTCTTCCTTAGTTTGGTTGTTTTCCCAGGGGGTATATGTAGTCCAACAAAGCATAGTTATTTTTTTTTTTAATTTGTAGGCTTCCGGTTAGAATTTCAGCATTGTTAAAAGGTGGTATTTCTTTAGGGAAGGGTGAGATTGTGATGGAGTTGGAATAGATTAAGGCTACCCCACCACCTTTTTTGTTGGTTCTGTCTTTTCTGTTTGTATTATAGCCTGGAGGTGTTATATCAGTATCATGGACATGGGTTTTTCGCCAAGCGTAGGTGATTACTAGAATATCTGGGATGTATTGACTTAACCAAGCATGAAATTCTGTGGTTTTGTTACAGATATTATGTGTGTTTACTGTTGGTAGAAGAATATTTTTAGTATTTAGGCTTTTAGCAGAGGAAACTGTAGTTGGTAGCCCAGGGTTGGGGGTGGATGTCCCCACACAGAGATAGCGTGCATTGTTTGGAGATGTAATGTTTGAGGAATTGGGTAGATTTATTGTTGTAAACTATTATGTAGAAGGTAGGTTTACTAGTGATTGTGTCTGGAACAAATTTAGCTTTGAGAGATACATAAAGTGATATTGAATTAGACTGGCTGATATGTTAATAAAGCTTTTTGTGGTGTTGTCATGATGTTGAGGAAGAGTTGAGTATGTAATTGCTGCAGGGGTTGGGGAATAGTTTGGGGAGGTTGTGTAGATTAGGACACTGATGTATAATGTTAGAAGCAGGTTAGGGAGATGGTAGCACAATTTTAGTGACATGGTGTAGTTTGAGTTCTAGAAGGCAGGGTTAGTAGACTGGGTGGTAGAGTGCAGATTGTGAAGCTTTAAGGTAGAACTAGTGTAGTAATGGGTGAGGTTGTGGTGATTGGGTGTATGTAGGCAGGAGTGTTTGTAATTGGACAATAGGCTTGAGGGGTGGATTAATTGTGTGTATTAATCTAGGGAAAGCAGGGGTGGGTGGGAATGGGGGTAGGCTAGGGGAGCAGAGTGAGCCTGAGTGAAGCAAGTGCAAATGGAGCAGGTTGAGAAAAGCCCAGAGATAAGCACAGTCCAGAAACACTAAGTAAAAACTCTTTATCAGAAAAAGGCTTTGTATAGTTAACAGTAAGAGACACTTTTTACTGTGTAATACTATGAGGTAAGAAATGTCTTAAATCAGGCTGATTAGTCCAGCATTTAATAGACCTAAGTTTGTTGAAACTAGCAGAGAGTCTTAAGAATATTAAGATTATCTTCCTCCTGACAAAGATGCTGGGAGTATAGCTGGTTAAAGGTAACTTTCATTATATGGTTCCTCTTCATCAGCAGTAGGACAGCATCCCAATCATATTTATTTATTTATTTATTTAACACTTGTTTTCTAGGAAAGTCTGATTTGGAGCAAAACCAATTTTCAGCAGTGGCCCAGGGAGAAATGCTCAGGATGCATGTCTTTGTACCATATGCTCTTAGGTGGTCACCTTTATGGGAACACAGCTCTCATAACTGAAAGAGGACCTAGATGTAGAGATCATAGCTGGATTGTAGTGTCCCATGAAAGTAATCCATGAAGGCCATGTAGCTGCTTGTGCAAATATCATCTAAGGATGTATTTCTGAAAAAGTCTTGAAAAGTAGCCACTGCTTTGGATGAATGAACTCTTACCATTGAAACAATGGCATGTTCTATTTATTTACAGTTTGTTTACCAGGAAAGTCCATTGGGACAACAGGAGCCCACTTTCAATGGAGGCCTGGGGAGAAAAGCTCCATTATAAGATGTAAGCAATTGTACAATTAAGAAGTATGCAAGTTATAACATAGCTTCAAGTAAATAACAGCATGCAAAAAAGGGTATAACATATAATAAAGAAGAAATTTAAGTATACAAAAATTATAGAGTAACAAGTCGTATCATAGCCTTAAAGGCAGTATCAACAATAAGAGGTTTTTAAGTATATTATAAAACATTTGAAGACTGTTGCTGCCTGAACTGTATTAAAGTATTATAGAGTAGTAAGGTATATTAGGTTAGTAGATTAAAGGTATATAGAAAGCATAAAATATGTTCTGCAATGGTGTATGGTTGGCCTGTTTTCTGCTCTGTGATCTTGATAAAACAATCCTGAACTCTAATTAATATTATTTATGCCCTATGCATTATGATCTATGTTTTGTCATCACAGTAGCTTAATTGTGATCTAATGTGCAAGTATAACTGCAAATTACTGTATTAGCTGTTAGTTTTGGATACTATCGTATGCAATTATTACAGTAGTTTTTAGTTCTGTTTCTTCAGCATTTGAGTGACCTGGAATTAGTCCGTCAGTTGTTATTTATTTTTGCTAACAATGTCTGCATTTTATCTAGTCTACCTTTGTCTCTTTTATGCACTGTTTTTTTTTAAATACTTGGTATAAGGTACACTATTGTTGCTACTATTAACCTTCTCTTCACCTCTACCCTCTCTGTCTTTCCCTACAGTATTCAACAAGTATGGTCTAGTTGCATGAAATAATTAAGATTGAGGGAAGCAGTCACTCTGAAAAGTCTACTAATGGCATTGAATTCACAAGTGCATACCAGAGTCTACCTGAAGCCTCATAGTGCATTGTGCATTTTACCCATAATGAAACAACATTTTTTTCCCTATTTTGTCTCTCAGGATACAAACATTAGTCACACACAAAACTGTCACCAGTCACTGGTTGTAACCCCCCCACTTTTTGCTAATGTATTAGATAGCCTGGGAATTAATTTCCTTTAGATGCCTGTTCCTTCTAAGCTCCCAAACTAATTTATTTGTCTCAGCAACCTTAGCAGCTTTGTGTTTGCTTTAATCTATCATTCTCCCTTCTAACCTGGTAAGCTACCTCTTTTATTCTTAGTAACCTGATTGGTTTAGTGCTTTTGCAGTTCAAATAAAGGTGGGCTCAATAAACAAGCCTTCAGGATAGTTATGCTTGTAACCTTATGTGCAAGCATCATTCCTCTCATTTGGGCCTGTGACTCCCATTATTATTAGCTGCACTATCACTACAAGTATTGACCCGTATTCAGGATCATCTTATATAGATTGTTTTTCATATCCCGCAGGGCTTTCATGTGGGTTCAACCCACTCTGTTTACCCTCGCTACGCTTGGGCTCACTCCGCTCCCCTACCCTATTCCCATTCCCACCCATCTCTACTTTCATTACATTTATGCTCTTTAAGCCACTCTCCCGACACAGATTCATCCAATCACATTCAACATTGTAGCCACATCACTTCTGCACACCCTTATTAACTCCTCATTCATTTACTCCCACTTATCCTTCCTAAACAATCACACTGGAACTGATTCACTGATTTTACTCTTCATTCACTGCTATGACACTTACCATCACACTCTATATCTATCCAAGACCTTTACCTGAGTAAAGATTCTTCTACACTTTTACCCACCCCTTCTCTTAACATGTCCTACATATCACTATTATCTCATATAATACTACTAATAACCCTTGTACTGCTAACACACTTCACCTCATATAATAATAAACCACATAATGCACTACCTCATCATACCACCTCAACCTTTCACACAACAAACAAAACACCACTCACACCTTACATCCCCCCACATTTCCTATACGTACACATCTATCCTCACATTCAGAAATCTGTCTTACCCTCATACCTTTCCAATAACCCATCCATAAGATATCACAAGCACATGTCTTACATCATAAGAACCAAAGTACAAATAGCAGCCAGACTCTGTCTCTCAGCAGAGGCATACATCCAAATCCTGGCCCACTTGCTAATAATACCCAATTATAATCTATCTCAAAACAAATTCCAAATTCCTAGATAACCAAATGACCTGTTCATTCTTAATATGAATAAAGTTCATGACCTTCATGACCTTCTTTCACTCTACCCTCCTGACATAGTAGTATTAATTGAAACCTGGTTGAAACCCAATATCTCCAGTAATGCAATCCTGCCATCATGCTATAACATGCTACGTAAGGACCGTATAACAAAAAAAGGAGGTAGTGTAGCCATACTATTCAAAAGCCAACTACCTGTCGAAAGCCTAGATGTAAGCACTCCTGTGTTAGGTAATGTAGATATTATACTTGTAAAATTAAAACTTAACTCTTGAAAATGTATTTATATATTTGGTTGCTACATACCTCCTGGGATTAACACACTTATCCTGGAGACAGTACTTGATTGGGCTTCTAAAGTCCTCCATAATGAAACTATCATACTGGAAGACTTCAATACTGACTGGTCAACATATGACTCCAGTACCCCCTTAAACTTCACCAACCTCCATGAATATTCACAGCTCATCCACTCCCCTACTAAAATTGACAAAAGTTTTAACAAACAATCTATACGTGATTGGATTTTGACAAATAGACCAACCCTCATATGTCACTCAGGCTGCCTCCCTGACAGCATGAGAAATCATTTACCTACATATTTAATTAGACATCGCACCAACCAGGAAAAGCCCACTACTTATCAGATAATATGCAACAAGAAAAACTTCAATCCATGTACCTTTATTACAACATTAAAAGGATGCAACTATACTCCTCTCAAGACCTTCAACCTTGATGATACAGTCCTATACTTTAATTCTACCTTTTTAGACTTCTTAAACTCCCAGGTCCCTCCTAGAAAAATATATGGAAAACCTGCTATATCATCACTTCCCACATAGGGGGTAACACAAAGAAGTTAGCTAACTAATCGCCAATAGCAATACACTCACCACTGTCCAAAATACTCGAGAGGTGTATACACACACAATTTCGAATCACTTAAACACACATAACATCCTCACAAGCACTCAACATGGATTTAGGCCCTATCACAGTACTACAACAGCCCTCATGTCATTCTGTCAAACAGTAAACAACCACCGAAATAAGGATAACTATGTCTCTGCTATCTTTTTGGATCTCTCAAAAGAATTTGACATGGTTAACCATAACAAACTTATTAATTCCCCCTCAGAACTTAATCTTAGTAAATTCACCATCATGTGATTTCAAAGCTACTTTTCAGGTAGGCAACAAGCAGTTCTGTAATAACCTCCACACTTCTTCTCTACATGCCTCAGTCATCCAATATGCTGATATACTTTACACTAATATGCACATCTCTCTCCCTCAGTGAACTCCACTCATTAACACAGGCCTTTTTTTCTGTCTGTAGAAGAATGGGTTACTAAAGCTCAGCTAATACTAAACCCCAACAAAGTCAAACTTCTCATCTTCCACCCTACTAACCACTCCACTTATTTACCCACTTTTTCTATCACAACTATCTCTCCAACTACTCACACCAAACTCTTAGGAGTTGAAATTGACTGTTATATGAAAATTGATGTTCACATTTCACTCGCCGTATAGAAAGTTCACAAAAAGCTGGGGGCACAATATAGAAATAAACAATTCCTCACTAATTCCACCAGGGCTAAAATAGCCCAAATACATCTCATCTCTATACTTCTTTATGCCTCCCCTAGTCTCACCAATGCCAGCAAATCAAACTTAACTAAACTTGAGGCCTGCTACAACAAAATTGCAAGGTTTGCCAGCAATAGTCCACATCTTACACACCATTGCTCTCCCCTAAAACAACTCAAATGGCTTTAGCTTCCCCATCTTATCCTTTATAACCAGCTTATACTAACACATAAGATTCTCTACTACCCAGATACCCCCTACATTACAAAACCTAATACATCCTTACTTCAGTACTAGAGTTTTATGCTCTAACAACAAACCTCTACTTAAAATCACTAAAGCCAGCAATTCCACAGGAGCCTCTCTATATTCAAACGTTATAGCCAAAAAATGGAAAACTCTGCCCACTAATATTTCCACCACTATATCTCTTGCCCTGTTTAAGAAGTCTCTGAAAACATACCTCCAAACTAACTGGATCTGTAACTGTGACTCCCCAGGCTAGTCTAACTCCCTCTTCTGCTAACATCTGTTCCCTCTGGCATTGAAAAGCTGATGGTATCATAGGTTAATCTGATGTAATTGTTTTTATTATTCTGTTGACACCGTAATTTTACTTAATGTAATCTGTATAATGTATCTTAGCACTATTTGATGTAAGGTTTTTTTTCTGTTGCCATTCTAGTTTTATTTGATGTAATCTGCATACGTCATACCTCTGTAACTGTATACATGGACACTAATATATATGTTAAATGTGGAGCTTTTCTCCCCAGGCCTCCACTGAAAAAGGACTTTTGTCCAGTCGGACTTTCCCGGTAACCAAATGTAAAATAAATAAAATAAATAAATATAAAGGAGTGAATAACATATGAAAGGTACAGGAAGATAAGAGTAGTGGAGAGATGGTATTGGAATGAGTTGAGGGGATGGAGTAGGGTGATAGGGGTAAGATAGAGGAGAGTCAGGTGGGGTGTGAGCAAGACCATTCCCAGTGAGAAGAGAAATGGGAATGGAGCAAAGTCTTGAAGGAGGAGCAGTTGTTGGTGGCATGAATGTGTAGCTGAAGGGAATTCCAGAATCATTCTAAGGAGAAGGATAATAGAAATGTTCTAGGAGTACGTGTGGGTTTGTATTCTTCTAGCATATTTTAATTGCTGGACCTAAGTAGTCAATCAGGCTGGTGAATTTTGAGAGTAGACGTGAGGGAGGGGCAGAGAGAGGGCCTAAAGATGAGTTTATGTGCATTTGATAGTTGGATGTAGGAGAGATGGTTAGACAGTTCTAGCTAGTTTAAGGTATGGAGGGCATTGCATTGGTGAGAGGAGAATTTGGATCTGGTAGCAAACTTAGCAATTTTATTGTAGCAGGAAGACAGTTTTGTCTTTAGTGAGGACTGAAGATTAGTAAGGAGAGATTAGTAAGGAGATGGGTTCCATACAGGAGGGAGGGAATAAGGTAGATGGTAGAGAAGATATGCTTTGTTGGGGGGGGGGGGGTAAGATAACGATTGTGGTGATAAAGCATGCCTAGTTTTTGGTGATTTTTTTTATATTAGTTTGTAAGTAAATAGCAAATATTAATTGCTCATCCATGATAAGGAGAAGTTTATGCATGGGGAACAGTTTCAATAGATGTGTTGTTATGTCTAGTTATGGAGAAAGCATTCCTGTCAATGTTGGTACATTTGGAAGGGGTGGATAGCATGATTTTGGATTTAACTGTATTGAGAGATAGGTAATTATTGAGCATCCAGTACTCAGTAGAAGAGAAGGCTTTTGGAGTTAATTCTATGAATGTGGGGAGAGATTTGGCAGAGCAGATGATTGTGGAGTTATTGTGGAGTTATTGGACACGTTTAGCATTAGGGATACACTGATGAAAGTCATTTATAAAGATATTAAATAGTAATGAGCCTAGTATAGAACCCTGTGGAATGTCAGTTACAGTATTAAGGAAGGAGGAAGTGCAGTTTTTCCACCTGACAGCTTGTTGCCTGTCAAAGAGGTAACTGGAGAGTAGAACTTGACAGATTGAGATGTGAGAGTTTCAACTAGAGATGACTGTGAGAAACAGTGTCAAAAGCCTTAGATAAGTTGAGCAGCAGAGTAGATACAAAATTACCAGAGTCACATCCATGGTTGACAGTTTCTAGAAAGGAAAGGAGTATGGTGGTGGTGCTGTGCCCAGGTCTAAATCCATGCTGTGTGGGGGTTAGCAGCTGATTGTCTATGAGGTAGGGAAGGAGTTGTAGGTGAATACCTTTTTCAAGAATTTTAGAGATGGGGAATAAGATAGTTATTGGTTGGAAGTTAGAGATAGCTGTGATGTTTCCCCCTTTGTGAAGGGGAATAATAAAGGCTTTTTTCCAGAGTAGGGGCACATATGATTCTTGAATTGAAGGATTTATAAGGATGGAAATAGGGAAAGTGATGCCATCAGCAGCTAGCTTAAGAAAGTTAGATGGAAGGTGATCTGGGGCATTTGAGCCTGGTTTGAGTTTTTGTAGGAGTTTTTTAATGGTGGAGATAGGAATAGGTGTAATAGTAAAAGGGGGGTGTTGAGCAGTTTCGGTGCTTGAGAGGATTAGATTAGGAGTGGTGGATGGGGCTGAAGTTGGAGCATTATTTGGAAAGGATGAAGTGAGTTTGGCTATTGAGTCATTGAAGAAGGAGTTCATAGAGTTCTATTGTTCATAAAAGATTTTAATGTAGTTTGTCAGCCATCTAGATAGAGTAACTTTGGAAAGTTTACCACCAACTTTCATTAGAAAAAGAAACAAGCAAGTGTAAATTGTCTACAGATATGTATACAATGCAGAAAATATTCACATCTGAAAGAATGCAGTCAGGAATGATACATTAGGTTTTGATTTACTGGCTGCCTTATGCATTGGAGATGGATTTGTTTGCAGTGCCCATATATCCTTATGGGAAATAAAGTATGTAGGATTTATAGATCTTGCTTGCTACTTAGGACTCATCTAGCTGAAGTAAAGGCCACTAGAAGGAGTAGTTCCAAAATAAATATTTCAAGTCTATAGTAGCATCTGGGAAAAGGGATGGGGGTTAACTTTTCAGGACAAAACTTAATTCTGTTTCAGTGATCAGAGAAATGCAATCTAGTACTGCAGGAACCATAGCTGGGAAGTGCTGCATACCATCTGTAGCATCCAATATAGAAAGAAATGACCACTTGTTCTTTTTTTATTTCTCCATAAGACTGAGCCTTATGATTCTTCTACCTGCACACAGGCAGTTCTTCATTCTGCAACTATGGGTGCCAGGAATCCCTGGGAAAGTGATGCTTGCAAACCTTTCATAGGTTCATAGATTAGCACTTGGCTAGCAGCACTTGTGGACCACTGTAAACCAAGCCAGATATCCCACATGAGAATCAAATCCTGCACCTTGTGTCTGTCAGGTAAACATCTTAATCTTTATGCCAACCTCCCTTTTTGTCCTGTCTTGCAGTCCTCCAACAACCTTTGTACTTCTTGGCAAGAGTTTGGTGGTAGTGCTTGCTGGTCATGGAGATTGACCTACTGTCTCCCATGGCAGATTGCCAGTCTGCTCTGTTATGGCTCTTCCAAGCTCCATTATAGTTGACCTCCTTGAGGAAGTGTGCCTCTGTACACTGAATTTAAATTGGCTTATTGGGTGACTTGCAGGTGCAGCATGGGTTCACAAGGCTGATGCACCATGAAGTGGAGAACTACTCTTCCCACTAGATGTCACCAGTGTGGTGAGCCACAACCTCATCTATGTTCTGCTCTGCTTCCAGGACAAGTAAGCCAGCAATGATTACTTGCTCTCATCCTCCCTTGCTATCAACAACAGGTGCCCAACCCACTATTTCAACTCTGGTTGCCTGCCAAAAGCCAGGGCTTTATCCCTCTCCTCCACAGTGAAGATCAAGTGTCCACATACTTTTGTATGTTTTTCTTGCATTAGGCATCTTGGGGCCGATATGTATGTTGACTAACATGGCAATTTATGATGAGTCCCTGGCCATTACTGGAACTGAAGGGATCATTTAAACATGATGTGAAGGGATGAGAGTACAGGCTTGTCCAGAAAATTAGGTGTGAGCAGAAGAGAACACACATTTTAAGACCAATACAAGGTTATGAGAATGATTTTGAATTTGTTCTGCACAGATTTTTATGTGGATTTTGTAATAAAGGGAAATGGGAGAAAAGTATAAAGGTAAATTACAGGCCATTTTTGGATGAACACATTTTGAGGACATTTCGTGGAGAAGGGATTAAAGAAAACCATTTGCTACACTTGATGTTGCTTGAGGATGCAAAAACGTTGCATCAAAGCTTCCCACAATGATGGAAAAGCTTCTGTGCTACTGTCAGGACCATTTGTGAGGCATCACTAAGGAGTAACAGCACCAGTCCACTAGAGACCTGGATTCCTCTGGAATGTAGCTGGCAAGCAGAAAATGTTCTGGTAACATAACTCATTCTTCACTACCCAGTAGTTCTCAAAAAAGTGTGTAAGAGAGAGTCTCCCACATTATGTTCCAACCTGTTCATTAGGACTGACTGCAGCACCTTGGGACAGGCAGTCCTGAAAAGCCTGCTGTATAAGGAGGGCTGCCATCCTCTACAAACAATTATGTGCAAACTGGTCTCTGAATGTGGCATTTAGTCCACCTTCACAGTGCCCCCCACCAGTAGACAGTTGATTGACACTGCAAGAGTGGGGTCATGGAATGGATTGCCCACAGTTAGGTTTGAAGCATGAGGCCACCATCTGAGATGAACTTGCAAGTCCTGGAAATCTTGTTGTGATGTATCATGGGATCTACTAATTGAAACCACTGAACTTTTGAGTCTACTGTACAACTTCCAGGTCTAGTCTGATGAAAGGAATCATATATATACCAAATGTTGTTAGAAATAGTCAGTGCTATAGTAGTTACTTATAAAAGTAATAAGTTACTATTACTTGTCACTTTTCAGTGAAAGTAATATATTACTATTACTCTTTATTCGACCTCACCAGACAATCAGTAAAACAGTTCACTGTACCTATCCAGGCATGTCCAAAGGGCAGTTTCAGGTGTACTCTCCAGTCCAACTTGTGAATCTGGGCATTTTGAGGCAATGCTACAACTGCCTCATGTACACAGACAACCCTTTCCTCTTACCACCAAACACTGATACATGCAAGATATGCAATTATACAGCCAAACTGGAGGCTAAGCTCTGTCAACCCAAGACTGGCAGACAAGAGGAGAAGGGGAATTACTTGCATCACACCACCAGTCTCACATAGACCTATGAAACCAGCACCAGCAAAAAACACACATAAATACACAAAAACATACTCAGAGGCTCTAAATAAAAATCTGCAAAAGCAACAGAGACCTCCAAAGCAGAACAACAAGCAACCTCCACCCCCAACACAAACCATGAAACACATAATTCACAAAACCAGTGTGCCGAGCAATCACAGCCCTTAAGGCAAAATAACATACCCAACACATTAGTAATAGGTGACTCTATAGTCAGGCACACTGACGTCCCACTCACTAGGCTGAACAAGAAGGTTACTGTTAGCTGCCTGTTGGGTACCAGGATCTGCCACATAACACAAGCACTCAGGTCACTCCAGAACAAGTACAAATAGGACTCTGTCATTGTCCATGCTGGTGTAAATGACCTGAGCCGTACTTCCCTGGGTTACATGAAAAGAGACATGGAGGAGCTCTCTGATCAAGTACCCCAGGCTGGTATGACCCTGACCCTGAGTAGCATTCTGCCCTCACCAAGAATTATACCATGGTATAAAGAAAAAAATTATCAATTTCAACAATTGGCTAAGCTACTGGTGTCATTCAAAAGGGATCCAGTGTCTGTCAGCCTGGGATGACATACTCGACAAGCCACGCTGCTTCGCTACAGATGGCTTGCACCTGTCACCTTAGGCTTTCAAATACTGGCCAAGGCTCTTGCCACCTCCATAGTGACTTTTTTAGGCAAGGGTCAAAAGAGAAACCCACCACTGTAAATAGCACAAGTAACAAAAAACTGAGGGTAATGCTACTCAATGCCAGAAGTCTAAACCTCAAAAATGCACGCACTCGAGGCACTCATCAATATGGAGAAAATTGATATATGTGCAGTAACAGAAACCTGGTTTAAGGCTCCCGAGAGCACCCCAGCATTAGCAGGCTACAACTCATACCATACATTTCGGCCACAAAACCCGGACCGCAATACAAAAGGCAGGGCTGTATCCATATTCATTAAGGATACCCACACATCCAGGTTAGAGGCACAGCACAATGCCTCAGAGATCATCCACGTGCAACTAGCAATGGGCAAAACTGCAATCCAAATTGTAGCTTGCTACAGATCACCCACCATGTCCCAGGACCCTCATTCCACATTTCTGGAAACACTGGGAAATATAAAGGTCCTACCAAACACCCTGATATTGGGTGATTTCAATTACCCAAACATTAACTGGGAGAACTACTCAAGTACTAACTCCCTTGCCCAACATTTCCTAGAATTTATAAACTCTAATGCCCTGGATCAACTGGTCAACACCCCCACCAGAGGTGCCAACATATTGGACCTGGGCGACCGGTGTTCCACACCGGAGGTCAACCCCTCACTGGTTAGATCTGACCATAAACTAATCACTCTGGATATCCACATTCTGCCCCCACCCCTGGTCAAAGAAACCACCATGAAAAACTTTTCAAAAGCAAACTTCATGTTACTTAAGACCGAGGTGGAAAGTTTCAAAGCCCCCATACTAAACGATAATGCTGTCCAAGCTGCAAAATCCTTTACAAATGCACTCTATGGGCACATATATGAATGCACGGATCATGCTATCCCATGTAAAACCAAGACTCACTCCTCCAAGAAAAGGAAACCAGTCTGGTGGACCCCTGCCATAAACAAGCTATACAATAGAAGGAGGAAACTAGTACAGAAAAGAGTAAAATCCCAAGAAGGGAAGACATCCCTGATAAGCATCAGCAAGAAACTACGATCCCTCATAAAATCATCCAAGGCTATCTTAAAAAGAAAACTTTCCAAGGACTCCAAAGATAACCACAAGGCATTCTTTAGCTATGTCAAGAATCTAAGTGGCAATTCTCAGATCTGCTCGGAGTTAGTGCAGAATGGCACAAAATACACTGAACCGACCAATATCACCAACATCTTGGCAGACAGGTTTAGTGCAAACTTCACCCTCCTCTCACCCCCAAAAGGGCCCATAACCATACCAGAAGAATGTAGTGCCCCTGAAATCACAGACACTTAGGTTAAAACAGCCCTCTCCAAAGCCATAAACACAGCATCATTGGGACTGGATGGTGTCCCAGGCTGCGTCCTACACAAGCTCAAAGATGAACTAACCCCTCACCGAAACACACTGTTCAAACTCACCCTCTCCACAGGCTATGTGCCCATAGAGTGGTGCACAACAATGGTTATTCCACTCCACAAAGGTAGAGCCACAGCAGACCCCGGGAACTATCATCCTTTAAGCCTGACTAGCTTGGTCCGCAAGGCTATGGAGTGCATAATCATGTATCTCATTGACAGAGACATTGGGAACCTCCAAACACTGGACCCACACAGTTCAGCTTTGTTACGGGCAGATCATGCCTCCTAAGCCTGGTAGACTTTTTTGAGACAGTTACCAAAGATATAGATGAGAGAAAGGTGGTCCACACAGCCTACCTAGACCTTGCAAAGGCCTTCAACACCATTCCCCATTCAGGTATTATAGACATGCTCACCAGCCTGAACATAAACCCCTACATCACGAGATGGGTTGCCAACTGGCTCATGGACAGAGCCCACATGGTAAGAGTTGTGGGAGCTAGGTCTGACTCTAAACTAGTTATAAGTGACATTCCCCAGGGCTCAGTCCAAGGACTCCTCCTGTTCAGCATATACTTCTCAGAGGTACAGGCTAGCACAGGAGGACTATGGCTGACCAAGTTCACAGATGACTGTAAACTAGGGGCTATAATTAGTCTCCAGCTGACACCGACATCCTCCAAAAGGGTCTCACTGAGACAGATACCTGGTGTCAAAACCATGGCCTCAAGCCAAGTACCCACAAACTACCACATAGAGGGTAGCCCCTTAAATAGACATAATAAGAGATCTGGGGACCCAAGTAGATAGTAACCTCTCCTTTGACAATCACATTGCCAAAGTGGTTAGAAATTCCTTCTATGTGGCCCACCTAATCACAAAAGGGTTTGCATCCAGATCAAAAGTGGTCATTGTGCCCCTCTATGCATCACTCATCAGACCCATCATAGACTACAATGCCACATTTGGGATGTACCTTACAAGACACCTGCAACAGCTGGAAAGACCACAGAAGTACCTTACCAAGAGGATCACTGGCCTCAAACAGATGCCCTATGCAGCTCGACTGAAGAAACTCCAGCTGTACTCGGTTGCATACCGCCTACTCAGATGTGATCTCTGCCTGACATAAAAGGCCATGTCCAACCCAGAATTGATGGACATGCTCCACCTAAAGAAAACCATATCCTCTCGAGCCACATGCTGTGGGGGATCTAAACCTCACCACAACAATAAATATGATGTGCTGGAGGGATAGATTCCTGTCCCAGAGACTTCCCATGCTCTGGAACAAGATTACAATCTACATTAAGCAGAGCTCCTCGCTAACCCTCTTCAAGAGAAACCTTGACGAGTGGATGGGAAACAGAAAGTATACCCCGGAGATCACTTCAATGGCTCTGCTGGACAGAGGCACAGGGTACTAATCTAAGGGGGCAGCGTAAGCCAACACATTCCAGCTAGGCTTATAAATGCCTTCGGGCAGATAGCCTATTACCTACCTATGAACCTATGAACTTATTACTTTTCTAAAAAAATAATATATTACTATTAGTAGTTACTAACTAAAATAATGCATTACTTTGATATAAGTATAGTTTATCAATTATAATATTGAGATTTACTCACACAAGTAAGCATAGGCATATAAGTGTATTATTAAAGTTGTACGCACAATGTTACAATGATGATGATGAATAGCATTTAACAGTTGAAAAACACCAACAGACGAGCTGGGCAGCACAGTGGTGCAGTGGCTAATGTTATCATCTCACAGTAAGAGGTTTTCTGATACAGTTCTAGGCTGAGGTGCCTTCTTTGTTGAGTCTGCATGTCCTCCCTATGTTTGCATGGATTTCCTCTGGGTGATCCTGTTTCCTCTCACATTCCCAAGACATGCTGCAGGTGGACTGGACATTTTAAACTGGCCCTAGGTGTGTGTGTGCCTTCTGAGGAAGGTTGGGCACCAGGCTGGCAACACAACACCATAAAACTCTACTGCCACTTGTTCTGCAGACTGATGATCTGTGGTGACCCCTAACAGGAGCAGCCAAAATGAGAAGAAGATGACTAGTCTTTATAGCTAGAGAGTCACAAATAATAATTAAACCAAATCATACACAGCCATCAGCACAAGACCTACAAATACATATCATATTTTGTCTATTTTCAGCAACTAAAATTTGAAACCCAAAAATAATTTTAAATAGAACATGACAAAAAATGAGCAAGACAAAAGTAGGTTGATCATAGATCCACCGAAAGAGTCCTGCTTGGTGCAGTGGGTTGGGACGTTGGGTGTTTAACCGATGAGTGATGAGTTCAATTCCGATTGAAAGTAGTCTGGAGAACTAATGCCGTTTATTATACGGAAAGATAAGAATATGATCTCTAGAACTGTCCCAGTGTTAGTGGGTGTTTTAGTGGGTGAAAGTCCCACAGTACTGGGGTAGGCTGGAGTCTGGTCATCATTAGCTTTCACCTCCTTGCAGTGCTAAAATCGAAGTAAATTATGCTCCGGATTAATTCTAATGATCTATTATGAATCATACCTCTGAACATGGAGACATCAAAATCTGGACAAAGGCCCATGAAAAAAAATAACTGGTCAAAAATCTGGACACTAATCAACATAGAATTTGCATGTATAATAATGTACCTCCACCCACTACAATGGAATTGTGGGATACCAACATTCAAATAATTGTGAAAATGTTCCGCAATTTAACATTAACTCTGAAAATATACATTTACACAGAAACACCAATTAAAATTACAGCATTAACAAAAAATTTTAAGGGAAGTAGTAGGTAATAAGCACATAAAACACTTTCCATTCTACTTTCTTCCCTTCCGCACTTCTGGCATATACATACTGATGTCACATTAGCTGCACCCTTACAGAAATTCATTAAAATAACATATCAGTAACAGTAACATATATAAAAGAACTGTGCATTCTATTAATCATTGGTGTATCAAGCCACTGTTGTAAATTTATTTTATTTATTTATTTTATTTTACATTTGTTAAACAGGTAGTGTCCAGCTGGGCGGGTTCCTATTACGTTATCGAAACACTAAACGCCGAATGGCCAAATACTCGAAATGGCCGTTCATCGAAGTGTGTTTTGTGGGGTCACAGTACAGTGGGGAACAGAATCTTTTCCCTTTCCCCACTATAGTGTGACCTCGGAGTTGGTATATATAATTAGTGAGGGATGTGGGGGAGGGTGCATCCCCCCACAACAAACGATTCGATGAACGAACATTATGAGTATTTAGCCATTTGGTATTTAGTGTTTTGATAACGTAATATAGACCCCCAGCTGGACAAGTATCCCATTTTCAGTGGAGACCCAGGGAGAAAAGCTCCATAACAATAGTACAAAAAAGACAACAACAAAGTTTACAAAGATTTACAGAGAATATACAAAACATTTAACAGTTGTCTGCAATCACATTTTACAAAATGAGAACGCAAACAGAAACTACTACATTTCCTAAGCGTTACTACAGACATGACTATGAAATTCAATACATAACTAAAATAAACCATTGTGGTATTTTCATTTGGTAGAAGTGAGACAAGGAGAAGATATCAGAAAATAAACATTTAATTGATGGCATAAGAAACTAGCCAGGAGTATTACAGGAGCATAGCTAATGTTGAGTAAGGTATTCCTTTAGGAGTTGTTTGAAACTATGTGTTTTTTTAGGATATTCTGGGGTATGAGGTTTCACTGTTTGGTTGCTTTATAGGAGAACAGAGAGTCACCCAAGTAATTTTGGGACTTTGTTACCTTGAGTATAAGTTTATTGGATGATCAAAGGGTCCTGGGGTTGGTATTTAGTTGCACTAGGTTAGAGAGTGCAGGGCAGTTTTTAGATTTGTGGATAATGGAGTGGGCAGTGGTGAGCTGATTGAGTGATAAGCTGGGAAATTAAAACCAGTGTAGTTTTTGAAGAGCAAGGCAATGATTGGTCCTGTTGGGTATATTAGCAGCAAATGTTGCTATTTTATTATAACAGGAATCAAGTAGATGTAAATCAGACATGCACAGGTTAGTGAAAATTTGATAACAGTAGAGGAGAGTAGCTAGGAGATGGGATCTGGCTGTGACTAGTCTAGTTTTGAGTGAGGTATGGTTTGGCCTTATATAATGCACCAAGTTTGATGTGAACTTTTTAAATTGTTAGTGATATGTGTTTATCGAATGCTAGGTTATATATGTGTGTATCAGTAAGTGGGTATCAGATCAATCTGATCAATGGATAAAATAAATCTGATTCGGAAACATTCTGCTTTTGTAGTTATGTAATTGCTAATGTGCATTAGTAGGTTTTGTAAACAAAGATGGTAACTGCTGATGCTGGGCACTGACTCATACCTCTAGCTGTTACTAAAAGGCAGGACACTAGTGAACTGACAATCCTACAAATTGTGAGTATATATAATATGACATATGCATTTGCATGTCTGTCTGTCTGTCTGTCTGTGTCTTGTTATAGATTGGCAGAAGAATACAGAAATGTGTGCTTAAAATACCATGTTAAATATTGTAAAATGTTTCACAGTGGAATGTGATGCACTGTTAAATGTCTTGTTTTATTAAGCAGCACATATAATATCACATGCATGTAGTGAAACAGCTGTGATCAACACTGGAACATGTGATGAAAAACATTTAGTTGATAAGATATGTATACCAGCATCAAGAGTGTGGTATCTTGGGGAATTAAAATTGTTCTGTGGTAAGGTTATCTCATACTTAATATAATTATGTAGCATGGGTATGGAGGAGGCCCTTGTTGTTTGCAGCAGTCCTCTTTGATATCTGCATCACTTACTGTTTAATGCAACTTCAACACAATACAAAATAACATTTTTTTTTTATTTAAAACATAATAAATTGGTGCTTTCTAAATTCTGCAGTACCATTCCTCTCAACCTCTTAGAGCAAGAAATCTGGTCAAAGACTAGCATAATGGAAGGACAAAGGCCCCAAAATAGGGAAAGAATTTAAAATATTGCTCTTAGAAACTTAGAAAGATGATAGAGTAACAGGATTTGTGTTAGTATGCATTTTATGAAGAATATGAAGCCTGAAACTCATATATATGTAATTGTTTAGTGATTTCAGTCCCATGATTTACCAGAAAACCACAAATTTTATGAGAAAGACAGCAAAACTATGAGGCTAAATATGGACAGTTAAGGGGGTATGTCACACACACACACACACACACACACACACACACACACACACACACACACACACACACACACATACACACACACACACACACACACACACATATACACACTCTGACTCACTCTCACATACACACACACACACACACACACACACACACACACACACACACACACACACACACACACACACACGCACCCACACACACTCTCTCTCATACAGAAAAACAAACTGCCAGTTTAACTAACACACGTACTCGCACACTCATACACTCACACATGGCTAGTTTAAATTCAGCAGTAAGTGCAGAATGAGTTTACATCCATAGCATGCATTAGTAATCACACTGGAGTTGAAGTTGCTGCCTTTCAGGCCTAAAGCAGAAGTTAAATGCTGGATTTTGTGGTGGCCACTTTTACTTTTTATTAATGTTGCATCTTAAGATAACTAGTATTTACAAACTTTAATTATGGCACATACACTTGTAGAGGACAGCTAAAATATTTTTCCATTCCACTCATGGACTTACTAACTTGCAGCTGCTCTTTTATGACCAGGAGAGAATGCACGGCTCTGTTAGTTTATAAACCCTGTATGAGCTGCACTTATGTTATTTTAATGGAAAACCACACTTGTGGAGAATTCTATGGTTATGTCAGTCAAGTACAGGTCTAATTATTATCATTATTAGTTGACTGCAGTGTATTGCTCTTTCTCAAAAATGTTTTAATTCTTGATATCCTTCAGAAAATGCACACTAATGCAAAACATGTCATTATAAACCATT
The DNA here is from genome assembly GCF_019279795.1 of Protopterus annectens. Classification (NCBI taxonomy): domain Eukaryota; kingdom Metazoa; phylum Chordata; order Ceratodontiformes; family Protopteridae; genus Protopterus; species Protopterus annectens. The sequence goes on from NC_056748.1 coordinate 962,178,011, forward strand.
CTATGTTTATAAGCATCCTATTGAAAATGTGTGCTTGATTTCAGACCATTGTCCCCCTCCACACGTTTGACTAATAGCTATGTTTAAAATTTTTTGTGCCGAGATGTTGAGCGATATATGAGTTCTCAGGCTACCGGCTCTTAAACTGCCTTTCTTTACACTGGGGAAACATTTGAAACACAAACTCACTAACATTATGTCCACCTTACAACAGCAGGATAATATCCAATCGCACCTACCAATTATTCCTGATTCATTCATTAAGGTCACGCTTGAAGAGGGTCAATGACATACTTTGTTTGACATGTATGGAGAGTCTATTCCAGAGATGGGGCAGCCTCTGGGAAACAAATCTGTCTCTCCAGCAGGTTTTGTTAATGTCACATATTAGATTTAGGCCTTTCGATCGGGTAATGCGTGAGGAGTTAGACTTATGGATATGGAGCATTTCTAGTAGAGCAGGGCCTGAGATTGCCTTGTAGGTAAGACACTGATCACCTGCGAGCAATCTGTATGATACCAAGTAGAGTGATAGTGATTTGAACCTGTCCACATGGATTCTCTTTGTGAGATATTTCTGTAGCCTTTCCAGTTGGTGCAGGTGTTTGTACTCAATTATTGACCTAATGAGGGAGGAGTACAGAGAGGTAATAACCTCCTTTTGTCTGGATGCAATCCCTTTACTTATGAGATATACCAAAAAAAAGGCTTTTCTGACCACTGCTGCTACATGACGGTTGAATGTGAGATTGTTGTCAACCTGTGTACCCAGGTCTCTCACCACAGGTTGTCTGCCTAGGAGGTTGCCGTTGTTGTGGTAATTGGTAGGGGCCATGTTTTTGCTGAATGGTGTGATTATACTCTTTTTGTGTTTAACTTAAGGCCGTGACTTTGGCACCAGTCATTTGTTGCTGTGATACCCTCTTGTAGTATGTTAAGATCATTTGGGGAGTCAATGACAACACCCAATTTACAGTCATCTGCAAACCTGGTCAGCCACAGGCCTTTTGTCTTTGCTTAGACCTCTAAGAAATAGATGCCAAACAGTAGGGGGTCACAGGACAGATCCTAGGGGAGCTCCACTAGAGACAGGTATTCTGTCAGAGGTGGAGGCACCTATTTTGACCTAGTGAGTCCTATCGGTGAGCCAGTTGGCCACCTACCTGATGAGATAGGGATTTACGCCAAGTTGTGAGGCCAATCAGGAATTTGTGGCACACTATTGTTTTGAGCCAAAAACCTGGAAATACAAAGGAATTTGGTACACTTGAGAGGTATGTTATGAATGTTACGTGCTATGAGTTGTGCCAACATTATGTTGTAATTTTGTATCCAAATTGCCCCTTGAAAGTCACTATTACCTCCTAACATTTGATTACTATCCATACTATCCAGGGCCCCCAGAAGTTTTAAATTGTTCTTTAGGGGGTGATATCACCCATGTTGAGAACCACTAGTTTAAACAAACATAACTCAAAAGTAACTCACATTTAAGTTACTAGTTACTAAAAAAGTAATATATTACTATTTTGAAAAAAGTAACTAGTTATATCACTAGTTACTAGAAATTGTAATATATTACAATAATATATTACATATTGTAATATATTACTCCCATCACTGGAAATAGTGCTGCTGGTATTGTCTGAAACTGAAAGATTTGTAACAGAAAAATCCTCTCCACAGGAAGATGTGATCTGTAGGATAGTGAGTTTTGGGGTGCATCCTATGAATGCCAGATTTTGTGAGGATAGCAACTGAGACTTTGTAGTGGTCAATTCCATTTGCAAAGACTAGAAATGACTCAGAAGAGATTCCAATGTAGAAGTCAGCCTGTTCTGTGTTGGAGTGGCAAGGAGCTACTCATTCAAGTAAGAAAAAGCCTTGACCTTTTGCAGTCTCTGGTTCATTGGAACCCTGGACATATATTTAGTGAACCTGAAAGCTGAGATAAGACTGAATGGAAACATCTGAAAATGGTAATGACTGCCCACTACCCAGAAGCAGAGAGAGCTACTGGACTTGTTGGCAATCTTTACATATAGATAGGCATCTTGGAGGTTCAAAGAGCACACACACTTTCCTGCTGACAGATAGGGAAGGATGGCTTTTACTGAGACCATGCAAAGGTTTCATCTTTGATTAATTTAGGCCACTTAAATCTAGTATGGGCCTACAGTTCTTTGTCTTTTTGGTTACCAGAAATAACTTGGAGTAATAACCTTAACCTTTCTGGTCTACTGAAACCTCTTGGATCTATGTTTTCCTTAGTGAGACTTAACATGTCTGTTTAGTCACAGTGTTTTTATAGGAGTGGGGTATCTGGCAAGAGAGACAGTAGGGATGGAGAAGAGTGAGGAAGGGGATTGTACTGTTTCTTGGTCTAACTGTTCTTATCCACATGTCCTTCATGAGTGTTAGCCACATGTGAAAGTGGAGGGACAATGGACCCCTGACCGCTGCCAGAGTGGGATGACCATAAACGATTTTGGGGATTAGACTGTCATCCCACTGAAGGGCCTTGGTATCCTTGCTGTTGCTGATTGCTCCTGCTTTGTGATTGGTGACTCTTCTGAAGTTATGGCCATGATAGTTTCTTCACAATGACTTCTTGTTTTGTTGCGGCCTAAAATGTAACACCAACAGCAAAAAAGGGGTTTCTTCCTTTTCAATGTTTTTCAGTGACCTTAGATGTTTGTTCTGAAACAAAGTTGACCTCTCAAAGAGGACATCAGGAAGGTTTTCTTTGGTATTTGTGGCAAAGTCTTTCAGGTGCAGTCACCGCAAAGTGAGGAAGAGTCATTACCTGCTACCCAAGTCAAACCTTCAGCTGAATTCTGTGAAAGTCTCATGGTGATTTTGGCAAATGACAACTTGCCATCTGTGACTGTAGTCTGAGTTCAAGCTGTCTCACTGGCAGCTCTTTAAGTGACTAAATCGTTTTGCCCAAAAAATCTCTATATGACATCTTAACATATGAAAATGTAGTTTACCACCCTCAGTGAAAGTGTTAAGAACAAGTAACCATTCCTTCTAAATTTGTTCATGGCCCTGACTTCTTATTCAAGGGATGGGCAAGCATTGCAATGTCAGAGCCTTTTAAATGTCAGAAGCAGGTACAATGGATCAGGCTTGGAAGTCTCAATCCACTCCATCCAATCTTTCAGATTACAGAGGGTATTGTCTCCACAGGACAGGTGCTGTCTACAGATCAAACTATTTTGTCTATAGGAGAGCCCACCTAGGATGAAAGTTGATAGGTCCAGAAAGCCTCTTAAAGGATCCTTTTCAGAAAGGTTGAGTGGATTGTTGGAAGGTTTCCCTCTCTGTCTCATCATTTCTAGAACCTCCCCAAATGTGAACTGGTATGGCTGTGTGGAATCTACATCTTCTTTGACTTCTGGTCTAGGAAACTTTGTAGAAGAGACCATGCATTTGGGCATGTTACTAGATCTCAAAGATAATAGGCCTAAGGGTGATGAAGTAACCTGTTAGGTCCATATGTCTGAAAGTGGTCCCACGAGACATTCCTGGCATTTCTGTCCTGTTGACTGAAAAGGTAGATTGCCAAAGATCAAGGAAAAGAAATATCAGCTGTTGAGGCTATAGTCAATGAGGATAATAGCACTGAAGGCAGCATGTACAAGGATGGGCTGCATCAATGATGTCAGTACAGATACTGATGCAGCACTCAACATCAAGGGCACTGACCCCTGCAGCCAAAGGTTAAAGCTAACCAAGGCCAACACCAACACTGAGAAAGCCAGTGTCATTTTTTGGTTTTGACTTCCTGACCTCCAAACAGCAAGACTGACATATACCCATTGACTCCACACCCAGCAGCAAGAGCTTTAGCCCCAAAGTTCACAAAGCGAACACCACTAATGTCAACATTGATACTATATGTCTCTCAATTGTATATCAGTGCAAGGAATCATTCCTTATTTAACTTCATAGATAAAAAATGGATTTCTTGCATATTAAATGTTAAAACATAAAAGCAAAAATCTGTAGCAAACAATATGAATGTTGTTTTTAACCCCACTACCAGCTGCCTCGTTAAAGTTATTAATGTGTTCCATAATTTTCCTTTCTTGTTACACATTTTTTGGTGGCAAAGTGATCAGCAATTGTTTAATCAAAGGCTGAGAGCTATGATTCATGCTGACAATGTTTGTACCAAGCTTGATCTTGAAGGGCCATCCCTTAAATCTGAGGCCAAAGAGCCCCCATATGCTGAAAGGATTACCATCAGGACTAGGAACACTGAAGGAAAAGTTGACAATGAATCATCTTTAACGGGTGTGGCCCCAACATCAAAATCACAGCTAGCATCAACAAATCTATAGATGTTAATATCAGTACACTGTGTTTCAACTTCAAAGTCCTGGGGACCTGTTCTTATAGTGAGGCCATTGAGGAAAATTGAGAAGAATTTGCTGAAATGATAGCAACTACTAAAGTGCTTTGATCTACCCAGGTACCATAAGAAAAGAAGCAGGAGATGTCCTTTGCTGGGGTCTATATTAGAACATCGAAGTTTCAAAACTTTGAATGTTCTAATATCAACCCCTATTCAGCAAAAGCTGAAAATATTGAAGCAACAGAAAACCAAATTTTTTCCTAGGGAAAGAATTTGGTTGTTCATTTCTGTTGCTTCAGTATTTTCAGCGCTGTGGTGGAAAGTTACGGGTCGGGTTCAGGTAAGTGTGCGATTGAGTGCGGGTTAGGTTAGTTAGGGTTAGGGTGCGGGTTAGGTATGTGTGCGATTGTGTGGACATGAGGGTTAGGGCGGGTTAGGTGAGTTAGGGTTAGGGCATGGGTCAGGTAAGTGTGTGATTTTGTGGACGTGAGGGTTAGGGCAGGGAAGGTGAGTTAGGGTTAAAGCACGGGTGAGGTGAGTGTGCAATAGTGAAGGACCTTAGGGTTAGGGTTTGGGTTAAGGTAAGTGGATAGTTAGTGGTGTGTGTAGTTTAGTGTAGGGTTAGGTGTAAGATTTTAGGTGTATGTGTGTGGATTGCTGTTTGTTTGGTGTGCTTGTGTTGTATGTGCTTTGGAACATCAAATTTTTTCCCTAGGAAAAAAATTTGCTGTTCTGTATGTTCGATGTTTTCAGCTTTCACTGAATAGGGGTCGATATTAGAACATTCGAAGTTTTGAAACTTCGATGTTCTAATATAGACCCATTTACTGGACCCTCAAAAAGGGTCATAGTCAGTTTGAAGTGAAGTTACCTGAAAGACTTTGTTGAAGATGGTCTTAAATCCAAAAATTTGAATGGCTTCCAACTCAGGCAGAAAAGTCATACTTTTATTTTTAATCAGCTCTGAAGGAGACATTTTAGTTAATATGCAATAAGTAGTAAAGTAGAGAGACACACCAACATACACCAACATATAAATGAATGGAAGTCAAATTTTAATACCATCTAGACTGATTTATTTATTTTTTTTTTTAGATTTGGGTCTGGAGAAATTTCCGTAACATTGTAAGTCTTATGATTCTTCAGTCTGTCTTTGCATTTTTCTTTGGAAGAATCATCATTAATACTAACTTGTTTAACCCTTGAGGTCTAGGGAGTCAGGTGATATTGTACTTGAGTGCCTCACCAGATGCGCAGTAGCACGCCTCACCCCCAAACCCACCCCCCTGATATGTCATTCATGAATATGCATTCCCTCCAAATGTACAACCGAAGAAAAAGTGCACTGAACTGGTGAGGCCCTTGACTACAATATCGCCGGAAAACCTGTCGGTCTACAGTGAATCGTACCTCTCGACCTCCCATCTCCAAAATGGGAAACACTAGCCCTCAAAATGTGAAACACATACTGACGGCTGCTTACTAACCTGTCGGTCTGCAGTGAATCATACCTCTCAACTTCCCCATCTCCAAAATGGGAAACTAGATTTTGCAGGACAAACCATACCCACGACCACCAAAAAGAACCTAACTTACTGTTTTGCCAACATAAAAAAACTGTATTCAAATGGCATCTGCTATTGTTTATTCCTGTTTGAATAATAAGTGAATATTCATAGTGATGTCTTCACTGACTTCATGAATATTCTCCTGGTATTCGGCATGTTAGCTTGAGGGGGCACTACGGCTCAGTAAATACTAATGGTAAAGAAATGGGACAGATATACTGTTTGTCCTGCAAAATCTTATTTTACCACAAAAATGTCCCAGTCCGGGCAACTAAAAAGGTGGCAAGCCTAAAGTATGGTCGCCGGTTTTCCAACAACATTTAGTTTCTGAACTGCATTAAATAATGAAACTTACATTATATTTTTTATGAGGGGCAGGGAAGAAATGGGCCGTTTGTGTACATTTAATATTTTCATCTCATGTATGCATGAGCAAAATTAAATATGCAGACCAGGTTGTCACTCAATTTGCGACACGCCCTCTTAAGCACGAATCTAACTGGTGAAGCCCACAACTACAATATCGCCAAAATATTAAACAAAGAAAAAAAAAAGGCGTAAAATAAGATACTTCAGTTTACCTTACCTGCTGATCTAAATTGCCATGATTACATCTAATATCAAAAGACAATATTGGCTACTCATAACCAACACAGCTACCTTAATACTAAGAAATCTGATCTTTACAGGCCTTTCAAAAGAATGCTCCAAATCAGGTATACAGACTGCACCTTTAAAAACAGCCAACAAGGTTCTATCACTCTTTTCCAATTTACATTCAAATTTAACTTGTGAAAAAGCCTTCTCTAGAATAGAACTCACTATATGGAACTGTCTAACTACTGATGTAAAGCATTCTGAAATCCTACGATTATTCAAAAAATATCTGAGGCAGTTTCTACAAAATAAATCCAAATGCACTTGTTTTTGTGATACTGGCTAATTGCCACTACACAGTTTAAGTTTTCAAGAATATCAAATATACTCCACCATTAGTAGAAAATATAATTTCTAATCCCATGTTAAATACACTTCTGTATTTTGCTACAAATGTATATTTCTCTATGTAAACACGCATGCATATAATGTTTTCTATGGACTGAACAAATGTTTCTAAATACTTAATATTTTCTATACCTTTGTACCCAGATCATAACTGAGAAGTATCTGTAGACCAGCTCAATTACTGGGTTATCAAACTGCAAAATAAAAATAAATAAAATAAAACTCTTAGGAAGAAAGGAATGTTGAAATAGTCTGTCCTGAAAAGTTAGTAGAATAAAAGGAATTTGGAAGTGATAAGTGAGGACCAAAACTCACAAGACTTTTTTCTCACAGAAATTATGATTTTTGAAAAGTATCCTGTAGCCATTTCTCTGATTTTACTTCAGTATGCTGCAAAACTGATAACTGCCGTGGTGGTACGGCGGTAGCGTTGTTACCTGACAGGAAGAGGTTCTCCCGTTCAATTCTCGGCTTGGCTTGGGAGTCCCTTCTGTGTGGAGTCTGCATGTCCTCCGTGCAGTTGGGTAGCATTCAAAAGACATGCATGTGTAAATTGGCATGCCTACGTTGAAGGTTGGGCGTCAAGCTGGCACCTCAGTGTTTTGTAAAAATCTACTGCCAATCATTAGCGGACCGGAGTTCCACTGTGGCGACCCCTTACCGGGAAAAAGCCAAAAGACAAATATGCTACAAAACTGATCTGGATAGGAAGATGTTTGCAGAATACTGAGTAAAACCTGAGGGGTTAATAGTCTGAAAGTTTCAGATGGGAATCTGTCTAATGACTAAGGCATTACTCCTAATGTTGATGAGGAATGGATGGATCTCCTCATACCAGATCAGAAGGATACATGATGCAGACACTAAGTAGCTACTTCAGGCGAGAAACAAGAAAGAATTATCCTACAGAAAAGGATGGCAGATCTTATTAACAGACTATTTGATGCAGTAATATAGTCAGAAACAATACCAGAATAATTCAAGTATGCCTGAAACATTTTTATGAGGGGGTGAGATTCAGAAATAAGTGAAGATTTTAGTTAAGCAGGATTTCCAGTTCATCCAACAGGTAGTGATATTGGCATACTTTGAGGTAGAAACAATTCATATATGCTATCAAATCATATGATTTTGGGTTTCTGTATATTTCTGTGTGTATACATTTTCTGCCAACTACCTATTACATGTGAGAGTGGTCACTTTTCATATGCAGTGTTGGCAAACCTTCACTGCTGTTTAATTTTTCTTGATACTCATTGTAAGTGATGTTTACTACTCCTAATGTGATTTTATTAAACACCTTTATTGAATTATCATGTGACATAGGCACATTTACATTTATAAGAAAGTAACTAAACTGTATTAACAAGTTAAAATTAACAAACAATATGCTTCACATATACTGCTATATATCATATAATCTAAGCAACATTACATAAATTATTCAATTCCTGCCCTTTTTTAAACAATAAATATCTTTATTAAACCATCACTTAGGACAGAAGCAATCATGCATTTGTACAAATGAAAACAAACCACACCGACACAATCCTAGTTGCAAGCATTTTACATTACAAACCGTACTGACACAATCCCAGTTGCAAACATTATACATTACCTATAATCTATCCAATCATTTTTAGTCAAGTATTGCATAGCTCATTTTAGTCCTTCCTTCTTTTAAAATGTATTCCTCCCCTGTATGTATTGCTCCCACAATTCCCATTTTTTCTGTGTAGTTTGCTCCTACCTTATCTCAATTCCAGTTCTTTTAGCTCTGATACTATATTCACTACTTCTAATATAGTTGGTTTAGATTTTTGATCTCCATTTTCTAGTAATTGTTTTTTGGCAGCCACCATAATTAGAGACAGCAAGGCCTTACCATGTCTAGGCAATTCTGATTCTGTACCATAGCTCAGAAAACTCATCTCCCTCTTCATACCAATCTGCCCACCCAGCATCTCCGACAGTGCATCCTGCAGGGAATCCCTAAACTCCACCAACTCACTGCACTCCCAGAAAATATGTTCCCAATTATCTCTTTCTTCCCTGTCACACATCCAACATTTGCTATCTACCTGAGGAAATATTCTCTGGAGTCTACTTCGGGTATAAAAATATCTATGTAAACATTTCCAAGCAAAAATCCTAAATCTTTTAGGTTTTGTTGCATATTTGGGAGACATACATATATCCTCCCATTGTTTCTTTGTGAATTGCTTATCCAATCTATCTTTCCAATTTTTTCTATCCTCCTCTGATTGAGTCATATAGTTATCATGCAATGTTTTATATGCTCTACTAATTATTCCCTTTTTTAATGGCAGCTTCTGTTCTAGATTCTACTAAAAACTCTGCCAGTGCTGATCTTTCATTTAGGACACCCCCCATTTCTTTCTCTTTGCCTTTACTCTGATGTCAATCCTTGATAGGGAAGGCAATCTCTATCCCGCAGTCCAAATGAATTATTGGCATCTTCCCGTTCTGTCATCTTTCCCTCTCTAGTTATTTGCTCCCAATACCTAAGTTCCTTTGCCAGTTTTCTCTAATAAATTCCAGCCCCCTCTTAAATTGCAGCCATTCCTATTTGCTTAATCTCCTTTCTCTATTCTCGTGTTGACTTAGTTCTTAGAATACTTTCTGCTACTTTATGGATATAATATTCTGTATGATTATTGTTATTCTTCGTAAAGGCCTGCATCCAAAATCGCAGTCTCTCCTTGTTTCTTGAGCTTCCCCCCTGTTTTACCATCATCCCTTTCCTTTTTGTATTATAGTTTTCTGCTTGTGCTATGTATAGGAACCTTAAATCTTTAGCTCTAAAATATCCCTTTAAATTGGGTACTCCCAATCCGCCCTGTTCTACTGATAGAATCAGCTTATCCTGCTTGATGCTTGACACCCCCCCCAAGATAAAGTCTTTCAGCTCTTTATTAATTGCTATTCCACAACTTCTCTTGTTTGATAAAAATATACCTGACCTGTGTATAAGACTAAAGGGACTACAAACATTGTAACTGCTTGTATCTTAATATCCATATCCACATAACAAAGCTAATATTTCCTTCAGTTTTTCTATTATCTTTTGTTTAGACTCTTCCCACATATCCTTAACTGCCACACCAGAATAATTTTTAATAGATACTCCTAAACACTTCATTTGATCATGTCCCCATAAATAAGGACATTGCTGAACAATTCATGTGTGGGTACACAATTTACTGCTATTGCCTTTGTTTTAGCTTCATTAATTTTGTATCCTGAAAAGATTTGAAACTGTCTCAAAATGTTCCACAACACTGTAATGTCTCTTTCTCATTTTGTTAGATATAAAATAATATAATCTGCAAATAGAGCTAGCTTTTCTTGATTGCCATACCAATTATATCCTTGAATTTCTGAGTCCTTATTTTCTTTGCAAATAGCTCTAAATGTAATGCAAATAACAAAGGGGAAAGAGGACATCCCTATCTAGTTTCTCTGCTCAAGCATTAATTATCAGAAAGGACCCCACCCACTTTAATTTGCACCTCTGATATATATATATATATATATATATATATATATATATATATATATATATATATATATGCTCTAAATCTTATTTTTTTTTTTAGGAAATGCAAATGCTTCCATTGTCCTGCTCATAAATTCCTAGCTTACTCTGTCAAATATTTTCTCTGCATCAAGACCCACCAATAACAATGGTATTGTCTTACATTCTGCTTACCTCTGGATTTTATCCCACTCCCCAGTTATATTTTCAGAAGAAATTTCTATCCTCTCTAATAGCTCCTGAATAATCTCCACTACCCATTCCTTAAATTCCTCTGTTTTCAACAGATATGTGGGAAAGCATCAGTGTCTCATTTTTATTTCATTACCCTGTGTTTTTATTTTAGTTATTATTGGCACATGATCTGAAATAGTTATTGGGTATGTATCAAGACCTTCAACTAATGCATAAGTTCTTGTGAAATGTAAATTCTGTCTAGCCTAGCCCAGTTTTTATATCTTAGGGAATAATATGTAAACTCACCCCAAACTCCTATTACTGAATTGACATTTTCCATGCCAAATATTTTCATAATTTTCTTCAAAAATCTACCCTATTCTGTTATACTTTTCCTTCTGGGCCTCAAAGACACATCTTCACTGCTGCAAATCACATTCCAGTCCCCACCTATATGTAATATTCCTTGCTAAAAACTGATAATTTCTCTGAGAATTGTCTTAAGCTCCATTATATCAGTTTTAGGTGAAACGTAAATACATGCCAGTGTAATCCTCCTTCCTTACCAGTAGCCCCTTAGCACAACAAATGTTTTATCCTCTTCTATCACTGTTTCAACTCCTGCAATTAATATAAGTACTCCTGTTTTCCTTTATTCCAGGTATTCCACTGAATAACCATCTTGAAAATCTTTCTTTATCAAATTGACATGTTCAGTTTTTTCTGTGTGTGTCTCCTGTAACACTGCTATTTGTACTCTACATTTTTAATACAGCTCACAGCTCTTTCTTTTTTGTATTTATCTGTGAGACCATTGACATATTTAAGATATAACAGAAAGCATCATTGCATTAAAAAGTTATTATTCCAACCTTTTATATATAACACCTTTTTGTTAAATGTCTAGATCCATCTTATTGTTACATGTATACACTGTTTAGCAGGTTGAACTTTTATACAGTTGTTTCTTGCCATATACATTTGCGCCTATGTCACATCTTACAAAACTTTTTGTTTTATTGAAAGCCCTCAAACAAAAAAAACACCCCTCAATACCCCCCAAAGCCTACTTAATACTAACAAAAAAAAACTAATACATCTTTAAATATTGACATTTTACCCTCCTAATAAGAACAAAAGTCCCAAACTGACAGTCATACTCACAGACTTGAGTTAACCTAAAGGAAATGTTATGTAGGCTAAAACGCATTGTGCAGCCTGTGCTTCTACTAAGTGCTAACTGGTTTTCCTTAGCTTTATAGCTCTCCCAGCTGGAAAAACACCCAAATGCTTTCAGAGAACATTATACCCTAGTCAATTTCTCTTTTATTTTCTTCACCCAATCACTCTCTACCAGTTTCTCTTTATCAGATTGTCTCCATGGAGACATGAGGACCAGACAGCCAGTTTCTCTGTATCAGATTGTTTCCATGGAAACATGAAGACCAGCTACATAATTGCTATTAAGCAAACATGTATTTGCTAGAAAAAAAGCCTCATAATATTCAATATTCATTTTCATTTACTTGCTCCCTCTTAAAAGGTGTTACTAAATCAATCTAAGGTCCAATCCAGTCATTCCCCTGTACAAGAATGAGAAAAAGCACATTACATTTTCTATTGTAATGCTTTTTTAACTAGGCTTTTTCTTTTATACTGCAGTGCTTACATTTCTTAAAACTGGAAATAAAGAGAAATGGAAGAAAGAAAAGAAAAAAAACAGAACAGCAGCACCTGTTTACAACCCCTATTTCACATAAAAGTAACTGAGAAAACTTTATAGCATGTAAAGAAAACCACACTTCACAAAAATAGTACTATTTAAGAAAAAAAAATCTTTACTTACAGTTAACCTTCTCCCATCTCTTTCCCTCCTCAAGCACTCTTCCAAACATTAATGACATGAAGTAGGGAATGTGCTTTAGAGTCCCCCACATGTCCAACAACTTCTGAAAAAGTCCAATATTTCCAGATTTTTTTCTGTCATAGTTCACAAATTATTGCATTGTAAACCCACATTAAGTTACTGGATTTATTCCTGTTCCTTGCATTGTAAACCCACATTAAGTTACTGGCTTTATTCCTGTTCCATTCCATCTCCCAAATCCTGTGTCTGCTTCAGTTCCAATGTACTCTCAATTTGTCTAGTCAACTCTCATGCTCCCTTCCTTCTCGTCAACATTTTCCAGTGAAACATTGGATGAGGTTTCACAGGTACAGGCTCTCTGTGGTCTTTATCACCAGAAGAACAAGAAGCAGAATCTCGTTCTGTTTCACAGTTTACTTTTTGATGGACAAGCTTTTGTATTCTCTTCTTAGCATGTACTTCAGCAAAAAATGATTTTGTCCCTCCAGGGAAGAATACCTTGAAGACAGCTGGGTACAAAAGTTTGAATAACGTAAAAGACAAAGCACTTCTTCACAATGTAAGCAACTTCATTAGCGAACAAAGCTTTAAGGCTTCAAGTCCTTCCTCGGTGTTTCAAATCAATTAACAAACAGACTCTATTTAAATTGTTTTGTTATTTTAATAGGTTGGCTGTGTCATGTGACTTGTATATGCTTTAATATTTAACAGACTCTATAGTCTGTTAATTGATCTGAAACACTGAAGAAGGACTTGAAGTCTGAAAGCTTTGTTCGATAATAAAGTTGCTTACGTTGTGAAGAAGTGCTTTGTCTTTTACGTTGTTCTTGGTTTTGCTATATTTCTTCACTTTAACAGCCTAGACATCTTTGGTTTTGTGGATTTTACAAAAAGTTTGAATCTCACACCATCTTGACATTCCCTGAATAGTAAAATAAATTTGCACCTCTTCTGCTTGGTGTGCAATGAGTAATCATTCTCCACAAACACCCTGCTGTCTCTCCCTTTTAGTACTTTGTAATTCTGCCACAGTTTTGTCAGAATCATTTCGTTCTGCTGGTAGGATTGCATATTTACTATTAACGGTCTAGGTTGCTTTCTCATAGCCAGGTTTGGATTATACACAAAATGTTCCCTTTCAACTAACAACTTTAGCTGTGGAATACCAGTCCAGTTGCTTATTTGTGTTTTCGTAAAATTAATGCAGACTGTTCCTTCCAGCTTCTCTGGTATACCTGAAAACCTCAAGTTTTCACTATGTGCTCTGTCCTCTAATTCTATTTTTTTTTAAACATCTCTTCCTGAGTAGTCTCATATTCAGCCAGCTTTTTCTTCATTTTAACCTCTGAGTTTTGTAGCTTTACCACCTCATCTAAATATCTGTTTAATGCTTCTTTCATTTTCTCTAACCTCTTGTTGTTTGTATTGATATACTCCATAAGTGTTTCATTTATTTTAACCAGGTCCGTGTGCTGTTGTTTGATATCTTCTTGTAGGTTACCGGAATTCATGTCTGGAGATTGCATTGCTTTTTGCTGAACAGCTGCAGAACTTTCCCATGTCAGTGTTTCTTCCTCACTTTTTGTAGCTGATTTTTTATCCATGTTCTCTGTATTTCTTTTTTCCTGGCATCTGGGCATCTAGGCAGTACACTTGCTAGCCAGTTACTGAAGCTTACCCATAAACACAAGTCTACTGGCTTTCTCTGCTGAGTTACTGTTTTCACACTGGGAGAGCTAGAATTAAGCTGTTACTCAATGTGCAGCCATATTGGAAGTCTGCTAATGTGAATGGTTGAGGAAATAATCTACATTTGTAATGCATTTCCTTGTAAAAATACAGCAAAACAGTTCATGCATTTTATTTGCAAAGAAAATGTGCAGACTGATAAGTTGCACTCTTCTGTAATGTGAATGCAACATATTAAAATTAAGTAGTGATTAAGTCTTAAATCTGTTTTTTTCCATGATCTTAGTTTAAAGTATCTTAATAATAGTGTAGGTGTTAAATGTATGTGAGGGCTTTGTAAATTGAAGGAGTAAAGGAATGTTAACTAAACTGAAGTATGCATTTGGCTGATATATAGTTTTAATATGGGGACTTACTATGGATTTTCCATGTTTTGCATATATGAGGGATATTGCCATAACCACTAGAAATGAACCAGACCATTGTTCTTTTATCTGTTTTCAGCAATACAGATGTCCATACTGTGGCTTCCCTTCTGAAGCTCTATCTCCGTGAGCTACCAGAGCCAGTTATACCATTTGCAAAATATGAAGATTTCCTGATGTGTGCACAGCTATTATCCAAGGATGAAGAAGAGGTAAAGGAAACTATCATTTAAAGATGTATTTACAGATTCTAGTTTTTGGGTAATACATGCTACAGGAAAGGGCCTATCTTTGCAATACTATACAGGAAACTGTCTTCAGTCCCAGCAGCCTGGGTGAAGGTGCAGGTTGTAGCCTCAGCAGCAGAATAGTGGTAAAAGGCACACATTTGTTTTTCTTTTTTGGGCCTTTCTGTCTGCTAAGGTGAAAGGATGTTAGAGTCTTCTCTCCATTTTTATACTTGGACTTACTGGGATTAGTATATGGAAAGAGACAGTTTATATTATCCCAGTCTTGTTAATGTTATAAAATGTCTCTATGTAAAAAAAGAAGCTAATGTATAAAATGAAAAGTGATGAAACATTGGCATAAAAACCAGAAAAATAGGCAATTAGGAGCAACATATGAAAAAAGAAGTTAGTAAAGTGAAAACACTCACTAAAAATAACTAGACCTTCTTAAACTTTTGAATGCCTTCATTTTTTAATCACACAAAGACTTCTACACAAACTATAACCACTGACCAGATATTAAAACACTGTTAGGTGTCCCAGGAATAAAACAGTCCAATCCTGAATATGATTAATACCTCTGAAAAACAGCAAATTACTGTTCAATAAATATATCATAATTTTTAAATAGCATTTAATATTAATGTGGTTGTTCAAGATGGGCGGTATGTCTGCACGTGTTTTAAGTACCATGCCAATCCTTTTCACATCAAAATACGGTTTGTGTTCAGGATTAGATTGTTTTTATTTGTCTGATTATTCATGTAACACCTAACAGACTCAGTGTTTTACTACAAGCTCAACTGGTGAATGGTTACAGTTTATAAAAAGTATTTGCCTGATTAAAGACAAAAGCTCCCAAACATTAATGTTCCAAGTTGTTTTTAGTGCACAGTTTTTTTATTTTTATCATTACATCTTAATCTCTTTGTGAAACACCTTCCTCTTTTTTAACTTTCAAGACCTCATGCTTCAGATTCTTTGATGTTACTGAATAAGGAGACATCCATCCATCCACAACCCCTTTTCCCATTTTTACAAATGACATCGGTGTGTCACTTCAATACTGATAGTCAACTAGATCCAAGGATTTCACTGCTGGGGGGCCAGCCCTTCAGTAGCTGTTCTATCACACCATACTCACATGCACACTTACATCTATGGCCAATTTAGTGTCCAGTCCATCTACTACATGTCTTTGGGATATGGGAGGAAGCCAACACAGACACAGGGAGGACATGCAAACTCAACACAGAAGGCATAATCAAACCAATCTTGCCATGAGGTGACAATGCTATCTGCTGCACCACTGTGCAGTTACTGAATACTGATACATAGCAGATGTATAATTAATAATCTATGCTTTGCAAGCTTTGTAGAGGCTAACAAAGCACTTGTACATAATTTATCCGAAAAAAGTCTTGAAAAGAATCTGCAATGTAACAAAAATAAAATGGATTTTTGAAGATATATGTTGAGTCATTAAAATTTACTGTGTCCTATTATTTTGGCAACAGCCAATTATTGTACTTTCTTCTCATTTATAATGCATTTCTTGATCAGCTGGTCACATACCTCTCAAGTGTACCTCATTACAGGAATGTTCCTCATTTTGGGTCTGAAAATGCACATGTTCCTCAAAGTTCCACATTGAAAGAGTCTGTCACACATTCAGACTTAGGAATTTTTTTAACTGAAATCTATGGCAAATAGTACTGAATCATAGCAAATCATCAAAAGAACTTTTTATAAGCATAACGTTGCACATTTTAACCATTCTGTGAACTTCCTAATTGATGTTACTAAGCTGTTAGTAGATGTTCCACATTTTACCCATTTGTTCCACATTATGAGGGAATAGTGCTCCTCATTTTGGATATAGAAGGTTGAGAGCAATGGCTGGTCATAGATGCGGAACAACAAGTTCCCGTTAACAAGAGAGAACAATGAATAACAAAATTCCTAAAAGCATAGAGCTGAGGTAATTATTTTTCACATCAGTGAGCATGCATTTCAATTTACAATACCAATGCTTCCATTTTTCATACACCATGAAAAGGTATGTCTATTTATAGGTCAGTAAAATTAAGGAAAAATGGCCCATCATAATTTAGACTATAGCAAATATATGAAGCTGGCTGTGTTTATAATGTTTAAAAATGATTTTGTATATGATTATAGAGTTCTGCTATAAATACCATTAACATAGACATTGAGCTGTTGTCACTAGGGTAAGATCATAAGAAAATGGAGATTAGGTACTATATGCATCATGGCTATGGGAATACAAAAAACCCACAGGGAGGGAAGAACACAAACTAAAGCACAAAAGCAAAAGGAAAGGCTATGGGGTAAACAAAAACTATGTAACATTATACGAAGGGAATAGAAATATCAGGAGACAGCAGATAAAGTAATATGCTGGTTCCCTTTAAGTTCCCTTTAAACAATGAACACCTTAAAACAGGGGTGGAAGGGGGGTGTGGCTGTGTCAGAGTCAGTCCTAATTAGAGGTTTACATAAAGGTTTGCATCTTATACAAATGTACATGCTCAGTAGCTGTCTTGCAACACAGTCTTCTTTCAATGTGTCTGAAGTATATGCACTGTGCCCCTAAGCTCTAACATGTGGTCAGTTAGCTATGATTCACAGACCCTTCATGTCCAGTTAGTGTCTTGATGGTCATCACTGAATGTTTTTCTGTCATCCTCTACTCTGATGTAGAATGATGAAGTTATTGTGGATACTGTGGGATACATCAATTAAGCTGGGTAATGTACATGCATTTTTGACAACTGGAGAATAATGTAATGTACTGTGCAGGTTGTACAACTTGCATGATTATATGCAGTGCAGATTGTATATTTGGCTATTTGTTGTGACAAGTTTTGCATATGTTGCAATGAGAAAGGAATTTAGCAGTGTGACATGTACAATTAACCAACACTGCCACCAACAGATGCAGACTGGAAATTCATGAAATATAGAGATTGCTTCAGTGCTCTGCTATTAGGACTGTAATGCAGGCAGGCTACTCAATCAAGCAGCAAGTGCCTCACACACACACACACACACACACACACACACACACACACACACACACACACACACACACACACACACACACACACACACACACACACTTTGAGAGAGAGAGGGAAGTGGACCATTTCAAACCCAACAACAGAAAACAATTACAAAATATACACCAATAATTTATTATTAAATAGAAGTAATGAAAGTAATTTACAGTCTTACAGGAATAGTTTGTCATCACCCTGAAATCCCAGCAAACTGTTTATCATTTTCTTCAGAAAAGGTGCACTCTACCATATTTATATTAAATAGTCATACATCCATTGTTGGATTAGGAATTTTAAGCAACAGCAGGATACAGTCAATAAAGCTAGAAATAATGGCAAACTAGTTATTCCCTACTTCTATACTTGTCTAAAGCTTTTGACACAGTGTGTCACAGCAAAATCCTACTTCAGCTGTCCTCATTAGGTCTCTCTCAGCCCACCATTCCATGGTTCAAAAGCTACCTGTGCAATCGGTATCAGTCAGTAAAATGACACTCCATGCTCACTCCTTACCTCCCAATCACCACCAATGTACCACAAGGTTCTATCCTTGGTCCCCTTCTCTTAAACATTTTCACCAACACCCTCTATGTAAGCCACCCTAATACAATACATGGATAATTCCACTCTCATTTGCACATCTAACAACATGGTACACCTCCAAAAAATTACTCTGGAAGCTATAGCAGTTACTGACACATGGCTTTGTAACTCACAACTCAAATCCCTCTCTCATGAAAAAACTAAAATTTAAAGTCCTCTCTCTTGATAATACAACCATTGAAGTCACTTCTTATAGCAAACTGTTAGGGGTGATAGTAGATGATAATCTAACATTTGACCTGCATATACAAAACTGCATAAGAAAAACTCCTCAAAAATTAGGGATGCTTTGCAGAGCTAAAAACTTTCACAATGACACAACTAAAACTACTCTTACCACTACTTATGACTTCCCTACTTGGTGCTCCCATTCTAACTAACCTCCAGGCTTCACAAAAATTAAAACTTGAGCAATGGTATAACAAAGTTTCTAAATTTGCACCACATAGCCCTTTCAGAACCCACCACTCAATAGCACTGAAAAGCTTAAATTGGTTAGAAAAATCACATCAACTAATATTTACACAACTTCTTATCACCTATAAAATTATCCAGTAAGCAGCTACCTGACCAGCACTAAAAAACATTTAACACAATTATGTTCCCTGTCGGTCATTGTGATCCAGTGATCAAAATTTCTGGTCCGTCTACAGACCAAGCAAATCTGCTGGACATTGTCTGTATTTGTACAAGGTTGCTAAGGCCTGGAACTCCTGACCTGTATCCATCAGGTCTGTACCCTCCCTACCATCTTTCAAAACCACTGTAAAAGAATTCCCAACTAAAATCTGGCTCTGTTCTTTCTCAAAACCAGAATGAACTATACCCCTAAATGTGAACAAGTACCTTTTCATTCCTTATACCTCCTTCCTCTTCTTTTTTCAGCTATTTCCTTACTGCTATCTAATTCTTTTCCCTGACTTTCTCTTTAAATATATTATATGCCTGTTTTTCCCTCACTTCATATTGCAATTCCTGTTTGTAGTAGACTAACTTACCTTTAATTTCTCTACAAGCTGTCTAAAATTTCTCTAAATATTAAATGATTGTCATATACCTTGTATAGATTCTTAACCAATGTTTTTACATTATGTCTAATTTTAAATTATTTAAACTGCAGATGTTTTTGTTTTATTTTTGAAGATTGTATAATTATTTTTCTTAAATGTTTTGTATTAATTTGGAGCTTTTCTCCCCAGGCTTCTGCTGAAAATGGGCTTCTACCAGTCTGACTTTCCTGGTAATCAAATGTCAATAAATAAATAAATATCATTAATTCATCAGGTTCCATTCCATAAAGGTAGAGCAGGACCCATCTTTTGACACAGTTTGGTAAAACTTTTAAGGTGTTGATGCCAAAATATATAATCCTTGTAAAATGCAAAAAAAAAATAAGTTGATCAGGAAGTGAATATAGGCTGTATCTATTAACTCTGTCACTGACTGCAGTGTGTTGCAAGACACGGTATAAATTAAACACTATTTTCAAAAGACAATACAGTGGTAAACATTAATAAGTCAGGGTTCAGTAAATCAAGTATGTTTATTTGCTTTTAGCTGTTTTTGAAAAATCTGTTATATACACCAAATTCACCATTTAATGCAAGGAACCAATACATTCTATAAGCTATCTCTCCCTATACCAGCAAGCAAAAGAAAAGTTGGTACTGACAATCTGTTGGTGTTGAAACAATCCATGTCTGAGTCACCCATGCACTGAGGCAAAATCGTTAAACAATGCCTTAATTAAGAAAGAAAAAAGGGAAAACATGCTGGTTGAATTGCACTGTGAAACAGGACGTGTCCAGGCTCCAATCATTCATTCTAACCTGATTCCATAATATCACACTGAAAATTACTGTGGGAAAATGCTGATACATTCACTTTATTTACAGAGATCATCAGGAGGATGGCTGTGATTGCAGAAGTTCTGGATTTAAATTAGAATAGCATAATACATCAGAATAGCAGTGTACACTTTGATATAAATGCAAGCTCCCATACCATGGAAGTTACTGCTTAAAAATCATTTAGAACTATGCATTGCAGTAAGAACTATGCAGCTAACTAAGCAGCTGTTGTCCAGTGTAAAATGATACTTTGTCCTTTTCTCAAGCCCAATATACAGCACAGAGGTAAACTGTCTGACTGAATCAGAAGAAAATGAAATTATCATAAAAACGCACTCTCCAAAAGCTAAGAATACAGCAACCATGGGATCAGACGACATCCCGGGCTGTGTACTACATGAACTGGCACCTCACCTAAGTGTCATGTTTAATCATAGCCTCACCTCAGGCTTTGTGCCCAATGAGTGGCACACAGCTACAGTTATCCCACTCTACAAGGGGGGATCCACCTTGGATCCCGGGAACTATCGTCCCATCAGTCTGATGAGCCTGATCTGCAAAGCCATGGAATGCATTATCATGGAACTTATAAACAAAGACATTGGCAACCTTCAAACACTGGACCCCGCCCAGTTTGGTTTCATAAAGGGACGATCTTATCTCCTCAACCTGCGTGACTTCTTCAAATCAGTCTCCAGAGCCGTGGATGAGGGCAAGGCAGTCCACACAGCCTATCTGGACCTCGCTAAGGCCTTCGACACCATCCCCCACTCTGGAATCATAGATAAACTTACTAAGCTGGGCATTAATCCCTATGTCACTCGATGGGTTGCCAACTGGCTTACTGACAGAACCCACACTGTAAAAGTAGCCAACTCAAAATCCAGTTCCAGACAAGTGACAAGTGGAGTACCTCAGGGTTCAGTCCTGGGACCGCTTTTGTTTGGCATCTACTTCTCTGAAGTACAGGCCAGCACTAAGGGATTCTGGCTAACAAAGTTCACAGATGACTGCAAACTGTGAGCCATTATTGAATCCCCAAATGATGTGGATATTCTACAAAAGGGCCTTACAGAAACAGATGCTTGGTGCCAGAGCCATGGGCTCAAGCTCAATGCCAAGAAATGTATAGTAAGCCCATTTGGGAAAAACCACGAATCACCACATAAGTGGCAGTACACTAAACACCAAAAGTGTGATAAGGGACTTAGGGGCACAGGTGGACAGTGGTCTCACCTTCGATAACCACATTGCCACAACAGTCAAGACATCCTTCTATGTGGCACACCTCATCACTAAAGACTTTTCATCCAGAAAAAAGGAGGTCATTGTCCCACTGTACTCAGCCCTCATTAATAAACTCATATAATATACCATTATAGAGTACAATGCCCCATTTGATATGTACATCACAAGACATCTGTAGCAACTGGAAAGGCCACAGAAATACCTCACTAAAAGAATTACAGGCCTAAAGCAGATACCCTATGCTGACCATCTAAAAAAACTCAAGATCTGTTGCATATCGCCTACTCAGAGGCGATCTCTGCTTAACATACAAGGCTATGTCAAACCCAGAGCTGTTGGACATGTTACACTTAAAGAAATCCCAATCTCTCAGAGCCACATGCTCCAGGGATCTAAACCTGGTCATCACAATAAACAAAACATGCTGGAGGGATAGGTTCCTGACCCAGAGACTCCCCATACTCTGGAATAGACTGCCAATACATGTCAAGCTGAACGCCTCTTTGGCCATCTTCAAAAGGAACATTAGCAATTGGATAGGAGATAGGTAATTCACCCTGGGGATCAGTCAGCTAGACAGGGAACCAGGGAAGTAAATATTCTGGGAAGAAATAGCCAGGGAATTGTTATGGCTAGGCTTGTATAGGCCCTAGAGCCGATACCCTAGTACCAACCTATGAACCTATAATCCGATTGAATCACACTCTTATTTCTGTCTTCCCAACTGCAACAGCCATGCAACATTAAATAATCCTTCAAATATAAATAACTGGTACTATTCTAAAAAAAAAAACATTCTGAGCTCAACCATATGCATATACTTTGCAGAACTGTAGCTTTGACTGGCACGATAACTACTCATGCATATTCCTGCATTATGTTTCACAGCCCATCCGGTCCTATGTCAGAATAATAAACACCTGCTTGGAGTAGCACTGAACTGCTGCTATTGCAAGTTGCTCGACGGACACTTTGAATTGGCTGTTATATTGTATTATGATTTGATGAATACAGGTGTCCATTTCTGGTGTATCATTTAGTTATGTAAGGCAGAGCATGAATATATTTGTAAAAGTTATTTATAAGTGACTGAGTCTATTTTCAAGAGATTTCCAGTTTATTGTTCAGCTATACGATATGGGTAACTGTTCTTTGATTTTCTGGAAACTTAGCTTCTCTACTGTAGGTGAGGGTTGTTTCTCTAATTACAGCCATCAGAGAGTTTCCAGTGACCGTACTTTATATAGCAGTCTGCACAAAAAAGTAATACCAGAGTGCCACTGCCATTGTTTGAAATAGGCAGTTTATTTTGTAGAGAATTACTCCTTGACTGAAATTAATGCGATCCTGAAAGTTAGGTGAATGATCACTTAAGACTCACAGGCATCCATATTGAACTGCCACTATAAATTTAGATGAGCTTACATGATATCCAGTCTTCAATGGGAATACATCTTCAGAGTATGTACATGGATATGTGCCTCCCAACCCCTCATTTGGAGACAGGTAAGCAGGCTGAGTCCCTCTATTCCTTTTCCCCACACATCATTTCCAACAGCTGTATCTATTACTAGTTAAATTCAGGATGCATAGGTTCTAGTCAGAACTTTGTGTAAGCTGAATTTAACTGGTGTACTGGAACACAACAAATAAATCTGTATGGTACACTGTTGTTTGCTAAAAAAGGAGTTGAGATTTTTGATTTGCCATTGAACTGCTAAGGTAAGATCTTTGAGGGAGGTTGTGAAACAATTATGTTAGTAAAAACTCAGACTGTGTAGTCTTGCTGAAATCATTTGATTATTGCTATAGTAAACATCTTGTAAAATAAACAGGGAATAATATAATAGAAGTTATGTATACTTCTTTCTTGTTGCATAGTCTACAAGTTGCAGCTGGGAAGCTTGTGTTCTGTGCTCTGGTCTTTAGCCATGTTGTATATGTGTAATTAACTTATGTTCTCTCAGTTGATTTATTTTATTATACACAAGGCATTTCAGGATTTTAGATAAATGGCTCAGCATACATATATGCCTATACTTGTCAGATTTAGCCTGATTACTACATTGTTGAAGGGCATAATTCTAGCAAGTTCCCACAACTGTAACACTTAGTCCTGTCTTAGGTGTCTGTTAATTAACCTTGGTTTTGGTACACCCAGAGTAAGATGCTAATTTTTGTAGGTAATGTGGTGGAAGGCTGCTCAGACAGGGAGTGCTGCTGCTTGTTTTTTGTTTCACAAATTTTGTTGAGGTTAACTGGAAGATGAAGTGAGGTTTGCATTGTTGAAACTGTATTAAATTAGCTACAGGGTGCCACCAGTGTGAATTTTTTTTTCTTTTATAGAGGAAAATAATTGTCCAAACATATTTACTTTGTGTCCTGGTGCTGGGTGATCCACTAGTTTTAGAACCTTATAGTTTTATAGAAATATTTGGAAGTGTTTAGGTTAGTTTGCTGCAGGTTAAAGAAGTTGCTTTGATCTGTTTTTCTAGTTGTACTTTGTCATTTATTATGCAGTTCTCTAAGTTTATTGGTATATCTGACTGTTCTTGAGTGCTGATCCATTCTTGTAGGTGATAGAAGCTTGAAGAAATCCATAGACATGACATCGGAGATGACAGCACTTTTACTTTCTATATTCCAAGAAACAACAAAATCTCCCATCAGTACACCTTTGCAGTTGTCATAGGGCTATGATATATGGTATGAGAGAGTAACTGTTATGTCTTGTTAGGTCCTAAGTAATCCCAAACCATGCTGTTCAGGATTAGTACGGGAGTGTGTAAGAAATAAGAAAAACTCCTAGTCTTTTGCCCTGTCAGTCTTTTTTTCCCCTTACTATGGCACACCAAGGAATGTGTAATTTCTTGTCCTTTATTGGGGGGGAGTTATGATATTGGTGATTATTATCCAAGCCTGGATCTAAAGGATTTCTGTCACATAAGCACATTGACATCAGTGTGACTTTTTTAAAAGCCTTTAACTCGCTGTATTATTAAATGGCCTTGATCCTTTAAAATATGGGCATTGAACTAGGATGGCTTTATATCCAGTGTGCAAAGTTTTGAAATTGTAAGAATAATTTAAACCATTGTATGTTAATGTGATTTTTACTAAGCTTATATTTCTAAATTAAGTATTTGTTTTTTTGTGAAGTAAAGGAAGGGTGTGGTATTTTTTTTTTGTTTTTTTTTTATAGAAAACATAATTTGATAGATGTGTGGCTGGTGTCTTGATTGATATTGTAATTAGTATCTGGGTCTATATTATAACAGTGAATGATCAAAAGATCGAACTCTGTTATATCGACCCCAAACACCCAGAACAGCGATTTTTTTTCCCAGGGAAAAAATCGCTGTTCCCCAAAAAAATAAAAATAAAAACACTAAACACTATTTTAAGTGGGGGGCTTCAACCCCCCACACCCCTACTTAAATATACCAACTCCGAGTTCACACTACAGTGCCAAAAATGGCAAAGTGACAGAAGTGGCCAAGTGACTTCTTTCCTAGGGAAAGAATTTGCATATATGCCACTTCATCATTTTATATTTTTGACATTTGAATTTCGACCAAGACACATTTGACAGAATGCATCTTCGGTCTTCTGATAGGGACCCTTAGTATTCATGGCTAAAACTCATTAAAGATGTTTAGTTACAATAGTTACGATAAGAACTACTAAGGTGCAAAATATCTGCTAGCATCCATTTTCTACTGTTTTGTGGTGATTCAATGGATGGATTATCACACAGTTCTGTAAATTGTTATAAGATTTATTGGTATAATGGAGCACACAGTAGCCCCAACTTTGACAGAATTCACAAGTGAGGGTCATTATGTCACAGCCTAGAAATGCTGTTAGATCCATATTTTCCAGAAAATCCTACAGTACACATCCAGGTATATAAGAATTCTAAGACAAGTGATCTTTACCTTTTCCTTTTTCAGTCATTAATCAATGTCCATAAAGTGGCATATTTTAACAGATACATCGTGTCATTACCCAGGTTACCATATCTTTCCATTGTTCCTTGAGATAGCTGGTGTTCCATACAGTTATCGATACTGCAGACTTCATAGATGATGTAAACACCATGATGCACTGACATTGCATACCTCTCAACTGTACAGATTTTTGCAGAGTGTCCAGTATTTTGCCTCATGTATTTGGTCTGTTTTCATAAAACTGTTATTTTCAGGCAATTCGCTGGCAAATCATTGAGAGTTAAAGTTAGAAAATAATGGCATACATTTGAATATCAGACTTCATGTCCTTCAGAGAATCCATGTTAATGCAAAATCTGTTAGTCAACTTTCTAAGTTTGTAAGAGCAACATTTAAAAAATGTCCCTGTTTTTGGGCCTTTGTCCCCCCATTATTTATGGCTTTGTTCTGATTTCTTGTTCTAATAGGTTGAGAGGTATGTGCACTGTACTTTGCACCATGCAAAACTATCCATTAGTGGGTATAATTTTAGCAAATATAGCATTACATTCAAACTAGCAGCAAGAATGATACACTGTGTTTTCAGTGTCATCTTTCAGACACTCGTATGAGAGGGCCGGGATCCATACATTTCTTAATAAAACAGTTACAGAAAGTCCTGTAAGGCTCCAATATTCCTAGACAGAACAAACTGTAACATAACTTAACAAAATCAAAATATGACATATGTGCTTTTTCCCCAGTCCTATCATTCTTTCTAGAGACTTTCTGTTTAATGTTTGTTTGAGTACAGCAGGGAAAGAGAACTGATGAAGAGAAAAAAAAGAGGTGACTTTGTTGCCTCTTTTTCTTCTGGTCAGATGAAGCCCATCTCATCCATGGCCAATCATGTTTTGTTATGTTCACCAGTGTATTTCATTAAGGAAGTGACCGCTTGTCTAAGTTGTAACCTAATTAAGACTGTTATGCAGCAGCAATAGTATCTCCTCTGGGTTTCTGTTCTCATCCACAGCAAGCTAATAAATCATTTAGAGAAAAGTTTACATATCAATAGCAAAACATTTGGAAAAAAATTTATGTATCAAACTGTTAAAGTTCTCTTAACCAGGTCCAGCTCAATGAACAATGGAAGTGACCCTTTGACTGCACATGCATTTCTAAACAAAAAACTGTAACAATTAAACAGACAGTCCATGAAAATCCAAATCCTTGATGTGCTGAAAGTCCAACCTTTAGACACTCCTTTGTGCCAGAATGAGTAGTGTCCATACAACTCACACAACACATAAAACAACATAATTTTATAGCTGAGGAGGGTCCCAAAAGACTTTTAGGAAAAATGGGCCCATTTTCTTGTATAGCCAAACAAGAGCTATGCTTTTGCCTTTGACATCACACACACAGTTATTGGGAGATCTTGTCATCCCCTGATGTGCTGCCTATTGATGACAACTTGCAGGCAATCGTCTATGGAGCTTACGGTTACGTATTCAGGCAATATTTGAACAGCAGCAATATCCCATGCAAGTCACAGGTTCAACATATTGAAGCAGCAGACTGTTGAAAAGGCAAAACTATGGAAACATGAAAGGGTATTTAAATTGCAGAGGCACTTGAAACCCACCTCCTACCCCAAAATCTGTTCTTATCTTGTAAACAAAGGCATTTCTTCTCACACAGTCTTAGCAGAGAGATGAGAAGCTAACTCACCACAACTGCTTTTGCTACCCTCAACTTTATGTCACTGGTATCCACTCTTAACCTTCTTCCTGCATTTCGGAAGTTTCAGTTATTTGTACTCACACTTATGTGAGCTGATCACAAGTACTTATCAGGATGCAGACTATGAATGACTATGATTACTTAATGACAGCTTATAAACTGTCAGGCTGTTTTTAAGGTTTGTTAGTGCTTCCTTCAAACTGGGCCCCAGGGTAAAGGCCTTGTTTTCCCCACACGTCTTATGACATGCCAGTTACATGTGATTGTAATAGATCAGCAACTGTTATGGCTATTGCTTAATTTACACTAAGTTAATTAGTGAACAAGTTAACTAGATTTCAAGTAATTCCTAAGGTATTAGTCTTGGTAAAAATTATTGATTAAACTATTGGACACAGAAAGCAGTAGTTGCTGAAGTTCATTAATATGAAGGGATTGTAGGCAGTGGGGCACCAAGATTCACCTATGAGAATGAACTTCTGCAGCAGGGTATTCATTTACTATCATATCGCTGCTACTTGACAGAATGACTGGATGTCTGTACTTACTTGATCAAGACAAATCATTGATGGATGCAGACAGTGAATCCATTTTATAAGCTTGAACTCACTGTACATTATGTGAGATTTGAAAATTATAACGCAAAATAGAGAAGTATGTAGTGAAGCTCTTCTCAGTACCATTTATTTTATTTGATAGTAAGACATTTAATTGATGTCTTCTTTGCAAGTGATAGAGTGTGAAATATAATATGTTAAAGATAGGCCACTGGGGAAAGAATTCCCCTTTATTTGTGGAGTAGCAACCTGAGAGCTAGTTCAGCTAATAAAGGAACATTAGTATCAAACCTTTTGGAGAGAGGCAAAGTCCATATTCCAGTTTTACTTATAAATGCATTCTTGGCTCAGAAGTAGAATTCAACATGTAAGATGGTTGACTGCATGTCCTCAACCATTATTTTATTGTCAAGTCAAATCATTAATTATATAGGAACAACCGCAAAATACCAAGGAAAAAAGAAATAACAGGTATATCCACCACACAATTTATTGTATCTCTGATGTCTCGGCCACAGCCTTCAAGGAGTAATCATTAATTAATCTGTGTGCAAGTAAATAAAACATCTTTTCATATTGTCACCTAATTAATACACCACTTTACTAATGTGCGTTAACCCTAAGACAGTCCCTGTCTGTGTTCTCAATCCTACACCTTACCTTAGACAAATGATTTCATAACACTAGCATAAGGCACACACACTAAGTCACAACACTGTAGCTACCCCCTTATCCAGTCCTTACACTAACCCCATGCCCCCCTTATCCAGTCCTTACACTAACCCCACGCCCCCCTTATCCAGTCCTTACACTAACCCCATGCCCCCCTTATCCAGTCCTTACTCTAACCCCATGCCCCCCTTATCCAGTCCTTACTCTAACCCCATGCACACACATTCTTTCTCTCTCTGATATCCGTAATGCTGAAATGTTTGGTATACATAAAAGTGTTGGCATTAAAATCCAAAATCGACAATTAGCTTACCTACACACACTCAGTCTGTTTTCTTCTGACAAATTCAGCACTTGGCTGTCTGTACCCTTGACCAGTTTCCAGAGACTGTTGACTGTTGATTTAGCAGACTGAATGATACCCGTGTATGTGTGTGTGCATATATATTTTCTATACAACATAGAGAGAGAGAGAGACACACACATAATATCAAGAACTAGTGCTTTTTTGTGATCATATAAAGTTGTACAAAAAGTCCAGTACACAGAAAGGAAGATGAAAATAAACTTTGCTAAATTGGAGGCGAAGTCTAAAGTGTAACAAGCTAGGTAAAATGAAAAATAAAAATACAGACTGACACATTTGGGAAGCTAAACCACCAAATAAAGTGTACAAGTGTAAGGGACACAGTAGTACCAACAAAACAAGTTTAAAGGGACCCCTAGTCTGTCACATCAGATGAGCTAAATGTGAGCAAGAAATGCAAAGAAGTAGCAAGGAAAGTACCTGGAATACCAAAATGTTGAGCAAGAGGCATCCCCACAAGGAAACACTTATTTATTTCTCTGTCTATTTATTTCATCAGACTCCATTGTGATAACAGTGTTATACAATGCAAAGCTGATCTCTTTATTGCTCAGGTCACACATTCATGTTGCATGGGGTTAACTGCATTCAGGTGAGGGACAGAGATCAAAAGGAATAAGGTAATAAGTTAGTTTTACTGTAGCAATTGTAACCTGCTTGACAGATTTACACCTAACAACTGTAATGTCATAGAAAACATCTGGTTGCTGTTTGTAATAGACATTGCAGTGACTTTTATATTTCTGAATTATGATCCTTCCAGGTGATTCACAAAAGGTGTATAACTATACATCTGGCATCAAGGCAAGACTGGGAGGCAAGTAATGTCACCGGATATATTCCCACTTGGTTTTCAGTACCACAATAACACATTTGCAGTTGTACAGTGAGTATTAAAGGACATTACTGAAGGACAAGTTGTGACAAGCTCAGCGATGCTATGAGACACAAACAAGAATAAGTATACATACACTCCAGAATAACCTTTAAAAAGGACAAGTGAAACCTTCTTAGTGTGAAAAGTGTGAAACTTGTTTACTAGGAAGGTACATAGAAAGCAGCTGGCCTGCCTGACAGCAAAACAACACTGTGAAGTAAGCCACTGCACTTGATACAAAATATTTTTTTCTTGATCTTCAGTATCACAATAAAGTGTCTGGCTGCACAGAGGATTTATTTTTAAATGACGTTGTCTACTGATTTATTCTGACAAGTGAATAATATACTGAGTCACAAACATTCATAGTATACAAATGTTCTAAGAAACAACAAATACATACATACAAACATACATACATATGTAAAGTTTACATAAATAAATGAAAGAATAAATAAATAAAGGACAGTATTCAACTTTTTAATAGGAAGAAACTGTATTTTTCAGTTATCGGGGCAACACTTCTAATGGCATGCAATGATCGCACAGCTGTTTCAAAGTCCTTCTGATACTGTGGAGAAGTGACTTTTTTTACAGCAGCTGTTTTCAGAGGTTAGTTTGTTTTGGTCTTACTCACGGGGCAAGACTTTTGCGTGTTTCTGCCTACATCGATTTGTTTTACCCAGTGTGAAGTGTAAGTAAACCCTTCATGTGCAGATACATAGCTTAGCTTCACCAGGGTTGGCTTTTATTGACAACTTCATATGCATTTGCAATGCAAGTGCTGAGACAGTAATGATCTTTTTGAAGGCTGTAGAACATGGAGCTGTTAATTTTTATTAATCCAAAATGTAACATGTATGGGCTTTGGGGACCATTTTCACCATTAACAAGCCAGCATCCACTTTCAGTGCAGTACAGTCCTACAGTCCTAGTGAAACATTTAAAGTAGTATTTCATGCTCATGTGCTGTTGTTTGGAGCAACGCTTATGCTCTAGGATACAGTGCTGCCTCCGTGGATTACCTTTACTGCTATTTATACCTGTTCACCACCCACTAGGAACTTGTTTACCTTTAGGAAAAGTCATTTCTCACTTACGTCTTACTTATGGAAATAAACAGTTCCTGGCTTTGCCTGCACAGAATTTGAAAAGTGCCACAGCCAATTCCCTCTGCTGTGCTACCCTCTGAGAGTAATTAAGTGGATGCTAACTAAAAGAAGGATGCTAGAGGTCTGCTCTTCATATTTTGGCTGGCTTCACTTACTTGACCTGTTTTCCTTCATTTCTTACTTGAAAGGAAAAACCAAAAATGCTCTCAGCTTCGATGTGGATAATTAAATGTAGCAAACCAAACTACTGAATCATTTCAGCAGCACATGTGAGATCATTGCGAGCGCATGCTAAGATTCCAAGCACTCATTAGAAGTGCTGCCCCAATAATGGAAAAGTACCATTGAAACTTACCTGTTTGACAGCAAAATAACATTGTGATTTGAGCAGTGGCACCATAGAGAAAATGCATTCCCTGTTAACTTTCTGTAACACAAAAAGAAGGCTTTCATTCCCCAATGCAGTTTGACACTGATATGCATATGAGTGCACAAACCTTCCAACAAGCAACAACTTTAAGTAGTACAGTCCCTCAGGTAACTCCCCTCTTAAACCTCATGCTCATCACTAGGTTGAGACCTCTAGTGAAAGCACAAACTTCTTAGTACCTATTGCTAACTTTTCCCCTACTGTACTTGAATGATTACACCCCTAACAACTTTGCCTCCTGCACTTGATTCAAGACACCTCTCTTCCCCCTCCTCTTAAACACTACTTCTCATCTTTGTTACTTAAACATTGCTTTTCATCCTTCTCTTTTTCTAACTGCCCCCATTCACCATTCGCTCCTCTCATGCATTCCCTGTTTACCTAAATTATAAAACTTCCAAATACAGCAATTTGGAATGAGCAGCCTAGGTAGAACTAATCCTATGCCCTGCTCTGTCACTCAAAGGCTATTACCACTACCCATCTATACAATACTAATATCTCCCCTCCTACTTAATTTTATAACTTAATTCTCAACTTTGTAACTTAATGCTCAACTATGCTCCTCATTATACCTCTTGGACTGTTTACAAACCTTTCTGTACTGAAATATTAAGATCACTAAACTTCTGTACAATTATGTTGTCCCTTCTTCTGTGTAAATCCATTTCCTTCCAAGATTTTACAGCTACCAGAGCTGTGTAGATTTATATGTTTTGATGTAAATACTTTACAATATGTAGCTGTAATGTAATTATTTGCTTATTCTGAGAAATGTAATCACTGTTTTCATGAGAACTGTCTGAAATGTAAATGTACTGTGATGGAAATTTACTCCTTGGGCCTCCACTGAAAATAGGGTCTGCCCAGTCAGAACTTCCCAGTCAGCGAAAATCAATCAATCAATCAATCAATCAATCAATCAATCAATCAATCAATCAATCAACCAATCAATCAATCAACCAATCAATCAAATAAATAAATGTTTATCGATATGTTTACAGTATCTGCTTTGGTCTTCACTTCCACTCAGTCACTTTCTTCACAGTACAGAACCTGTGGTCACTTCATCCACCCCTGACTCCAGTACTGCAGAAGATCTGCCACAAGGCCCAATCCTCAAACATTTTCATTGAAAATATTATTATTGTGCAATAGTCTGTGATCATTTATCCACCCCTGACTCCCATATTGCAGGAGCTCTGCAACAAAGCCCAACTCTCAAATATTTTCACTGAGAGTGTTGTCATTGTGCATTAGCCTGAGGTCACTTAATCTAGCCCTGACTCCAATACTGCAGAAGCTCTACCACAAGGCCCAACTCTCAAAATTTTCACTGAGAATTTTGTCTTTGTGCAATGTAAGCTCATTTAACATGAGGAGCCTTGCTGTGTATTAATTATAACCAGTCAAATACATGCCTGCCTTGTCCTCAGAGGTGTCTGTGACATCCCCCCACCCAGGAGAAGAAGTTCTTCCACTCTAAGGACCGTTTAGTAAGTGGGTCACTGTCCCTTTTCTTGACCAATACATTACACTGTATATGCCAGTTACTTAGTTTCCTGGTTTCTGCATGCAGTAAATGAAAGAAAACCTGTTCTACTTTGTTTCTCCTTGTTAATTGCCTGGTATCATGTATAAACTGCTTGCTCTCTGTCATAATTGGCCTGAGGGTGGGAAAGTCACTGTAGTAAAATGTATTACTAAATATCCTCTCACATTGTCTCTTCTTCCACTCAGTCACCATCTTCCTTCACAGTGCAGGTATGTGTCATATGTTATTACATTTCTATTTGCTTTAAAACTGCAAAGAAAAATGAGTGTGGCTGCAGTGGTGCAGCAGTTAGCATTGTTGCCTCACAGCAAGAGGTTCTCTGGTTTGATTCTCAGCTAGAGCACCTTCTGTGTGGAGTCTGCATGTCCTCCCTGTGATTGACTGAGTTTTGAAGACATGCAGGTAGGTGCATATGTGTATGTGTGTGCCTTTGCTGAAGGTTGGGTGCCCGGCTGGCAACTAGACACCATAGCAACACCACTGATAATCAATCTGTGGATCAGTGATCCACTGTGGCGATCTCTAACTGGGAAAAGACATCACTTTTTTACTGCATAGAAAAATGAATAGACCTTGGCAGTGTATTGTATTTGTACTGATTTCATTCAATTCAAATAAGCTTTTTGTATGATGAGCCTGTGCTCTTCAACAAGTATGTATGTAATTTAAGTTGCTGGTGTTATGGTATATATAACACACTTTTGATTTACTGGTTAATCCGTACTGGTTAATCCAATGAATGTTTACTAGGTGATGGTGTTATACTCCTGCTAAACTTATTTTGGTTTTACATTCATAAACCATCTTACCATCTCTCTACTCTTACAATACCCCATATTATCTTGCTCTCACTTATTGTCGTTGTTCCTCCATCTGTAAGAATAAATATTAACTTTATTGCCTCCATATAATATTACAGTTTAGAAGAGTTTTTGTCTTTTCCTTTCAGGGCCTGTGGTCACTTCCTCCATCACTGACTCTGATACTACAGAAGTTCTGCCACAAACCCAATTCTTTTAACATTTTCGTAATTTTGCAATGTAAGCAAGTTTAACATGAAGGTTTAACTTGCTCTATATTAACTGTAACTAGCATGTGCCTGCCTGTACTGGAAGGTAGATGATTCCACCAAAGAAGTCCTTGCTCTCTAAGTGGAGCACTGTCCTTTATCTTGATCTATAGATTACACTATATATGCCAGTTACTAAGATTCCTGGTTTCTGCATTCACTAAATGATAGAAAACAGGAACTATCAACCTATTAGCCTGAAGAGCCTGGTCTGCAAAGCCATGGAATGTATCATCATAGAACTCATAAACAAAGACATTGCTAACCTCCAAACTCTGGATCCCACCCAGTTCGGGATTGTGAAAGGCAGATCATGCCTCCTGAACCTGATCGACTTTTTTGAGGCAGTCACCAAAGCCGTGGATGAGGGTAAGGGGGTTCACACAGCCTATCTTGACCTCATCAAGGCTTTCAACACCATCCCCCATTCTGGAATTATAGATACTCACTAAACTAGGTATAAATCCCTATGTCACAAGATAGGTTGCCAAATGGCTCACTGACAGAACCCACACTGTAAAAGGTGCAGACTCCAAATCTGACCTCAAGGCAGTGACAAAGTGGAGTGCCACAGGATTCCATCCTGGGACCTCTCCTGTTTGGTATCTACTTCTCTGAAGTACAGGCTAACACAGAAGGCCTCTGGCTGACAAAGTTTGCAGATGACTGCAAACTAGAAGCCATAGTCAAGTCTCCAAATGATGTGGACATCCTACAGAAGGGCCTCACTGAGAGAGATGCCTGGTGTCAGAGCCATGGCCTCAAGCTCAATGCCAAAAAGTGCAGTGTCATCCCCTTTGGTAAAAACTCTGTACCCATGAACTACCACATAGGCAGCAATCTGCTTAACACTGAATGCGTGATAAGAGACCTTGGGACCCAGGTGGACAGTAGTCTCTCCTTTGATAGTCACATCGCCACAGTAGTCAGGAAGTCCTTCTATGTGGCACACCTCATCATAAAAGGGTTCTCATCCAGGAAAAAAGAGGTCATTGTTCCCCTCTACTCGCCACTCATTAGACACATTATAGAGTACAACGTCCCTTTTGGAATGTACCTCACAAGACATCTGCAGCAGCTGGAAAGGCCGCAGAAGTACCTCACAAAGAGGATTACTAGCCTCAAACAAATTCCCTACACTGACAGCCTCAAAAAACTCCAGCGTTACTCGGTAGCATATCGCCTACTCCAAGGTGATCCCTGCCTAACATATAAAACTATGCCAAATCCAGAGCTGTTGGACAATGCTACACCTAAAGAAATCACAATCCCTCCAAGCTACATGCTCTAGGGACCTAAAGCTTGTCACCACAATAAACAGGACATGCTGGAGGTATAGATTCCTGTCTCAGAGACTTCCTATACTCTGGAACAAGCTACCCATCTATGTCAAGCAAAGTTCTTCATTAGCACTCTTCAAGAAAAATCTTGATGAGTGGATGGGAAATAGGAAATACACCCCGGGGATCACTTCTGTGTCTCTGCTGGACAGTGGCACAGGAAAATAACTTTCTTGGGTGACGTAAGCTATGGTACCTTGCTGGCTAGGCTTACGTAGGCCCTTGGGCCAATAGCCTAGTACCTACCTATGAACATGTTCTACTTTGTGTCTCCTTGTTAATTTCTTTATGTCAGCTGTAAACTGATTGTTCTCTATAATAGTTTCCCAAATAAACCTTCACTACTTTCTATCTTAACTACATCCTCATACTCTATCCTTTCAAATTCCTCTATTTCATACATTTCAGAAATAGAAGATACTAGGACAACCTAACTCTCTTCCTTCATAAAAAATACTTCCTACCTAGTTAGCTTCTACCAGCTTTCAGACTCCATCAGCCCTGCAACTTATTGCTTCCTTCATATTCCAACTTCCTCACTACCTGTCATCCATAACATATAGATCCCTTTACTTAATTATGCTACAAAAGCTTATCTTCTATTTTTCTCCTCCTACTGAGCCATCACATATCCTACGGTGACTCAGTAATAGCTCTCAATAACTCTCCAACTTTGTCCCAACTATCTATTCATATTTCCTCCCAAACTCTCCACACATCACACCCAACCATTTTAATGATGCCCATAACCCTTATTCCAACTATAGATTGATTAACTCCATTTCAACTTTAATCAAAATAAAATTAAGTAGAAAAATATTTTACAGAAAACAAGAATCAATAATGCCCTAATGTATAAAATCCTCCTAGGAGGAGACATTCACCATAATCATGGCCCAGCCTATCATAACCAACATCAATACAATTCCCTTCCACATACTACTCTAACTCAGTAATGGTCTACACCCTACCCTGATAATCTAACTTTTGCTGCCATAAATATCAGAAGCATAAGAAATAAAACTATTAATTACATGTCTTGATTACCCAACACAATTCTGATATTTTCAATATAACTGAAACTTGGCTTAAACCCAGTATAAACAATTGCAAAATTATACCCCCTTGGGCTTTTATATCATATGCAATGACTTCAGAAAGTGGAAAGGTGGTGGTATTGCTTTAATATTTCCCAATAACTACCACATTTTCTCCTATAAACCAATACTGAAATTCAAGTTCAGCAGGGCTTCTTATTACTTTGCTGAAAATAAATATGCATACCCCCTGCAACAATACAGCTACAATGGAAAACATCCTACATTGGATATCCATAAAAATTCCACATGAAAGAATACTACTAGGTGATATTTTATTTATTTTATTTTACATTTGTTGACCGGGATAGTCCAACTGAGGCCCGGGGAGAAAATCTCCAAGGTAAACAGATACATTAAAAACGACAGCATATTAAAGATAATATAGAAAGAATGTTACAGATATGGTATTTACAAAGAATACTTAAGCAGACATGAATATACAATTTCACAAGTAAGAGTTACCCCTGGTAACAGTCAGTGGAAAAAATTATACATTAATTAGATTTGTTCCCCTGGTAACAGTCAGGGGAAAAAATTATACAGTAATTAGATTAGTTGTATTCACATTCTTGATGAGAGTTAGCCAGCCTTGTTACAGTGGCAAGGCCAGTTTAGTGCTAAGTGTTGTTGGAGTTTAGTTTTAAATTGGCATAGGGAGGAGAGCAAAATAATGTTGGCTGGAAGAAGGTTCCAGGCTCTTCCTGCAGAGTTTGCAAAGATTGAATAACTGGCTACATTGTTAATTTTGGTTGTCTGAACAAGTAATCTATTCGAGGATCGAAACAGTCCTGGATTGTTATAGGGGTGATAATATTTTTAAGAGCAGGTGTATTATCTGGATTATAAAGGATTTTGTTAGCCATAATCAGTAGGTTATATTGGATTAGACTGGGAAGTTCAAGCCACCCAAGCTGTTTAAAGTTGATGCAGTGGTGTGTTTTTAGGGGTAGGCCAGTGGCAAACCTGGCAATGTGATTGTAAGAGGTTGACAGTCTATTGAGTAAAGTCTTGCTTAGATTAGAGAGAAGGGGGGAAGCATATATTAGTGTTGAAAGCAGGTGAGAGCGTGCTATGGAAATCATAGCTGAAGGGGTTAGGAAAGATTTTATTTTATACAGTGACCCAAGTTTTTTATTGATGGTCTTGATTGTTTGGTTGACATGAAGGTCAAATTTTAGGTTATTATCAGTAATGACTCCAAGTAGTTTAGTGAGGGGTTGGGGTGATTATTGTGCCATCTTTTGCATTTATGGTGAAGGTAAAAGCAGCTGACCTTTGTGTTGGTGAGAATAACAGCATTTTAGTTATTTTGGGATTTAGCAACAATCGACGGTTGGAGAGCCAGTTTTCTATAGTATTAAAGGTGGACTGGGTAGCTGACCTCAAGTGTGAGGGAGATGCAGCTGAGCAAATCAGGGTGGAGTAAGCTTATTGGATACAACTGACATTAGGGATGACTGTATATATGTTGTCGATAAAGACGGAAAACAGTAGGGGCCCTAATATGGAGCCTTGCTGTACTCCAAGGGTGTTAGGTAATAGGTTAGAGAGGTTGTTCTGCCAGAGAACAGCCTGCTGCCTTCCATTGAGGTAGGATTTAAACCATTGAATGGCCTTAAAATTTAGACAGAATGATTGCAGGTAACATTTGGTGATCCACCATGTCGAACGCCTTGGAAAGATCCAAGAAGAGGACTGAGGATATGTGGTTATTGTTTCGATTATTTTTTATGGTATTGGTAAATGCTAGTAGGGCTGAGGTTTGGATGGAAGCCATGTTGGGTATCGTCCATGAGTTGGTTTTGAATTACGTGGTGCATGAGTTGTTTGTGTACACATTTTTTCCATAACCTTAGCTAGTGGAGAAAGTATAGCTATTGGTAATTAATTGGAGAATTCAGTGGGGGAACCTCCTTTATGTAGTGGGATTACGTAGGATGTTTTCCAGATAGTGGGAATTATAGCCTCTGCTGTGGTTTGATTAATTAGTATGGAAACTGGGTAGGCAATGGCCTCCGCTGATTTTTGAAGGTACTCGGCAGGGAGTTGATCAGCGGAGAGGGTGGTGGGTTTTAATTTTTTGATCAAGGTACAGATAAGCGACGTGGACACTGGTTGGAAGCTGAACGAGGGTAGGTTTATAGGAGTGAGACTATCAGGGCAGGGGAGCTGGGAGGTAATCGGCTAGCTAGGGCTTGGATTGTCTCTGTGAAGAAATGGTTAAAACTGTCTGAAACAACTTCAGGTAATTTATTACTGATGGTGGCAGGGTTAGGGATAGATATTTTTCCAGGATGAAGAAGATTATTTAGACCGGCACAGCACTTCTGAGAGTTGTTCTGGTTTGCTGTCTGTAAATTACAGTAGTATTGTTTTTATCTTGTAAAATGGATTATCAATATCTATTGGTTGGACATAACCTCTAACTGCCCTACATCTGACATGAACCTACATAGTTTCACACAACTAATAGCCACACAAATTATGACAAAACATCAAATTATTTACTAGAATGGATCCTACAATCACTGTCTAGCAAATTCACCACTGCAGGTACAATGTCACTATCAGTGAACATTTCCTAGTCTATAAAACTAGACATCTTATATATCCACTCAAACAGTATGCTTATAAAACAACACACAACCTGTCCAATTTAACCAGGAAATATTCATTACTACCATATATCTATTAATTTGAACATCCTAAAAGGTATTCCCTTAAATGACAATGTAACTAAATTTAATACTGCTTTCCTAATAGCCTTGCACCCTCAAGAAGGAAGAGACTAAAAACAATGCAATTTGGCTATCCAGAAACAGTAGAATGCTAATTCAGAATAAAGAAATTGTTGGAAAGAAAGGTAAAAATATAAAATACCACAATATCTTAAACTTCAGAATACTCTGCAACCATACTAAAATGCAGATAAATAAACACAATAAACTATACTATAACAGCTTTCAGAACAATGAAACCTCTCTGAGGTGCAGGCCAAAACCAGTGGGCTATGGCTGACCAAGTTTGCAAATGACTGGTGCCAGAAACATGACCTCAAGCTGAATGCCAAAAAATGCATCATCATCCCCTTTGGGGAGAGTGATGATTTCACATATTATCACATTAATAACAATATCCTAAGCACGCAATCAGTCGTGAGGGATTTGGGCACCCAGGTTGATAGCAACCTGACTTTTGACCACCATGTTGTTTCCATTGAACAGAAAGCTTTCTACATGGCCCACCTCATAAGTAAGGGTATCTTATCCAGGGACAAGGAGGTCATAACATCCCTATATTCTTCCCTTATAAGGCCAATTATTGAGTACAATGCTCCCTTTGGCATGTACCTTGCAAAGCATATGCAGCAGTTGGAGAGACCACAGAGGCTCCTCACCAGGAGAATCCAGGCCCTCACACATCTAGCCTACCAGATAATCTAAAAACCTTGTCCCTCTACTCAGTTTCATACAGACTCCTCAGAGGTGACCTCTGTCTGGCATATGAAGCAAACTCATACCCCGCTTTGATGGGCCTGCTGCACATCTGCAAGTCAAGCTCCACTTGAGTAACCCAACACACGTGACCTCATCCTGGTCTGTGACATCAATAGGACTTGGCGGGACAGATTTGTGTCCCTGAAACTCCCTCATCTGTGGAGTAGACTCACTCTCCACATCAAGCAGGGTACCTCATTATCCCTTTTTTAAGTGCAACCTGGATAACTGGATGGGAAACAGAAAATACACCCCTGGGATTTCACCTGTGTCCCTGCTGGACAGGAGCTTTGGGTTCTGACTAGTTTAAACATGGGCTAAACCCTTGGCTAGGCTT
The DNA here is from genome assembly GCF_019279795.1 of Protopterus annectens. Classification (NCBI taxonomy): domain Eukaryota; kingdom Metazoa; phylum Chordata; order Ceratodontiformes; family Protopteridae; genus Protopterus; species Protopterus annectens. Next base: position 962,218,263 of record NC_056748.1, read on the forward strand.
ATAAGATCCTTAGGGCTAATAGCATAATAACTTCCTATGATCCTCTATACCCAGCTTTACACTACCTATAAAATTATCCAGAATCCATGTGCTTGTCCAGCACTAACCACCATTTCAAACAATTATGTTTCAACTCATCATTATGCTCCAATGACCAAAAAAATCCTTTGTGTCCTTAAACCTTTTAAAGCTGGGCATGCTCTATACTCCTATCATGTTGCTAAGGCCTGTTATTCCTTGTCTGTACTCATCAGATCATTGCTCTCACCTCAGTCATTTAAAACCATTCTGAAAGTCTTCCTAGCCAAAATCTATCTCTGTATTTATTCAACTCCTGAATAGACTGTATCCCTAAATATGAACACTTCATACCTCGTACCCCCTTTTTCACTCACTTTATAACTTCAATCAGTTTCTCTCTCCTGACTCTCTACCTAAATAAGCCATAACCATGTTTTTTCTCCCACTTCATATTGCAATTCCTGTTTGTATTACACTAACTTACCTTTATTTTTTCTAAACTGGCTAATTTTTAATTTTTTGTAAGTATTAAAACATTGTCAGATAAGTTCTATCTATTCTTAACCATTTTTTCACATTATTGCATTTCTTTCTGTTACCATAACTATTCTTCTAACTATATTTTTTCATTGTACAACTGTCCTTTCCAAATCTGTATTATCATAGTATGTTTTTATTGCACTTTTTTTACTTCACTCAATTACCTTTTGATTTATTAATTTGTTCTATGTTTTAATTGCTTTCACTATGAAGCTTTTCTCCCCAGGCCTGCACAGAAAATTGACACCTATCCAGACTATCCATGCAGACTTTCCCAGTAATCAAATGTCAACAAATAAATAAATCTATCTATATATGCACATACAGATGTTGACTGTTAGAATGTCGACCACATAACATTGAAAATGGGAACATTGGCACATTAATACTTCTGAAAAGAGGAACAACTTGGTGGAACTTGCTTGGAACAAACTTCCCCTTGAATTACGTTCAATCTCCCACACCTCACACTTTAAAAATGAACTAAAAGCTTATTTTCTCAATTCCAGAACCTGCCCTTGCCATGACCCTACCTAGTCTTCCTTCTCTTTATGTACCCTCAAAAGGACCATACTTAGTACCTCATTACACCTCTCTCTCCAATGTGTCTACTATGCATTTGCATAATTTTATACAAACAACATTTTTTTATTGTTGACCTATTGAACTATATCAATGTAAAATTGTTACTTAGCTTCTTTTTAATGCAACTTTAACTTTATGCATGTAACCCAACATATGTGAATCTTTTTGCTATAACTGCTATTATATCAGTATTGTTTAAAATTGTACTTGTTTAAAATGTACTACTGGAGTTTTTCTCCTTGGGTCTCCACTGAAAATGGGCCACAAGCCCAGTTGGACACACCCGGTTAACAAATGTTAATAAATGTCAATAAATAAATAAATAAGCTTTGGCATATCCAAAAACGTAAAACTAAAAAAAAAAAAACATTAATTTTTTTTTTTTTTTTTTTTAGCAGGGAAACAAACCTCCCTGCATCCCCCACACCTCTGCTAAAGAAACTCTAGGACTGCACAATCCCTGGGGCAAGAACAAGTTTCCCAGCCCTGAGGATTCTCCATTCTTGTTTACCTGTTAGCCATCTGCTTAGTCCACCTGACTTTGTTAACTACACAGGTATTATCCAAACATAGGTTTAACAATATGCAGTGCTCAGATATAGATACAGCTAGATATAGATGCAGATATAGATATAGATATAGATGTGTGTGTGTGTGTGTGTGTGTGTGTGTGTGTGTGTGTGTGTGTGTGTGTGTGTGTGTATATATATATATATATATATATATATATATATATATATATATATATATATATAAGTAAATCGGTATCATAATTTAAAACTGGCAAAGTGGATTTCCAAGGATTTTATTTCTTCTTCTTCTCTGCTCACCATTAGTATAATGAGAAACCAGAGCTAACCTGCCATTTATAAACCTGTTAGTAACTGTAAGTTCAGCTGAGAGCACTTACAATTCTTCATTAGAAAGGAAACCCCTACACACATCTTTGATTTATGTCATTTTAAAAGAAATGTTTGTACAGCTAAACATATAAATAGATGTGGTATTCTATAATTAGCTATGCATGTATTTGCGTATGCATGCTGAGCTCTGGTAATTAACCTAAAGAATATATTTAACTTACCTAAAAGCAGTGTAAATAAGAAAATATTAAGTAATCCATGGTTGTGCCAACTAAATAACAGCTTAAGCTTTAGTGCAATTTTAAGACCACTTTATTCACCAAAAGTAGCTAATATTGCAGGGGCTACAATTTCAATTAATGTAGGTGTCTCAGACAATGTACTTTGAACTGCGCAATGCAGAATGTAGGGATAGGAAATCAGTAATGACAGCCCAGGTATTAAAGTACCAAAGAACATGAAATGATTTTTGTCAGAAAAATGTTTATACTTTTTTTTTCTTTCCAAGGGACAAAAGGAACTGGCGATGCAAGTGAAGACTCTTCCTCAAGCAAATCGAAACCTTCTCCACTACATCTGCAAGTAGGTGATACTGTATGAATATCTGAGAATATATCCAGCAAATAGCAAGAAATTAAAATAATAGCTGTATCTTATGTCCTGCATGTTCCATAGCCCTTATGACAATGCGATTTATGTTCAGGCTTGTATCACTTGCTAAATGTATTGACACTAAAATGCATAACTGCATCTGGCAACATTCCAAGCATAAGTTTTGCAGGTTTTACAGGACTAAATTTCTATTACAGACTGCAAGTCTCATTTTTAGAGTTCATGTATACAGATTATCTTAATAGTATGAAATGATTAAGTAAGCAACATCTCTCAAAAACATGGTCTAGCCTGAATAAAACATGACTCCGTCACATTATCTGCATACTGAAAAAGTACGCTGATTTTCAAGAAGTGTCTGCTGTGGACTAAGCTGTTTACTTAGAAATTATAAGAAGCATCTCTTAGTTTGGTTGCTGCACCGTAAAAGGGTTGAGTGCAGGCAAAGATGCCATGCCACCCTGAACAAAAAATGAGAAGTGTTATTGTACTGAGCTAGACTATCCATGTCAATGCTATGATACCTGAATATCCTGCACTCAGCATACCCATTCACCCAACTAATGTGTTGTGTTTTCTATATGAGGCTATTGTATATGAGGTGCGCATATGTGAATTCCTCTAGAATTGTTTTGACTGGGTCAAAAGGGCAGTAGGATGATAACTATTGAGAGAAGATGTAGTACCTCCATTATTTAGTGGCACTATGAGGGCCTATTTCTGGATGGCAAGCACTCTTGCTTCCTTTATCAAGTACTTGATTATTTTTGAAGGAGAGTAGGCAGTGGATATGGATGCAACTTTCAAGAAACATGTTGATGAAATTTGATTCAAATTTCAGTATAAAAAGGAATTCACAGACCATGAATGTTGAGGTAACAGTCTGAAACATGAGAACAGGGCACTGAAGATTATATCCAGCAAATGGCAAGAGATGAAAATAATATATACCTCTCAACTGTACAATTGTTAGCACTAAATTTAGCCCCTTTTTGATTTCCAGTTTCATCAGACTTTAACCTGATTTACTAACAAGGTGAAATGAAATGATTTTAACACTTTTACTTTTAAATTAAACTAGTGCCTTAAACACTTTGTAACACATGATTAAGCAAATTACAATAAAATGAGGGTGGAAAATAGTTGTATTTGTTCTTTTAAAAAAGCAAAATGGTAGAAAGCTAAGTGACTCTAAAATTACTTTCTATGCCTGCTGGAAATTGCAGTTATGTCAAAATACCACTACAATTGTTACAACCACAGAGGAACCGGGTGTATGTTCTCATATTTAATTGGAAAAGCATTGGAAGAGAACAGTAAGTAAAAAAACTATGTTGACAGTGTGAGTTGTTGCAGTTGAAGGCAGTTTATTTACTTTTTACTGATCGCTGTTAAAACAATCATTGATGGTATTGGTCTTTGGGTCACTATATGTGTCATACAGCAGCAAGCTTTAGTACATTGTTTTTGTAAAGTTTTGCAATTTTGTGTTGGCTGTGCAGAGTTGGAGTATGTTTGACTGTTATACAAGTTGAAATACATTACTGTGGTTATTTGTTTTATTGATCATACATCTGAAGTGCACAAAGCATCTTGGCTATTTTATCAAAAACTTCAGAGAAACTATTTGTAAGTTTTGTAATGTGCCATATTTTTTTGGAAGAGCTTTACAATTGTTAATCTGTGGAATAAGGAAGTGGCTTTCTTGGTGTGTAGCTCATTATATTAGCTTGCTTTTCAGGATGCTAACAAATATGTTTACCTTAGTTTCTGTGTAGCAAAGTTGGTTTGATTTTTTCTGAATTCATTTCCGATGTGCAGGAGGTGAGTCGAGGATTGCAGTAAAGCACGAGTACCACAATTACTATGGTATTTAACTTTGGCATTAGATTGAGGTGATGTTGTAGATAGTTTGATGTTATAGAAGTTTACTTAGCTGATGTTTTGGGATATTCCCAATTATGTTCTTAATCAGATTTATTTCAGTGTTACTGTTACTGTTATGCTATAAGGCTTTAATTCTAAATGAGCGTTGTTCAATATCTTGCATTTTGTAAAGTACTTTGGATAAATCTTCTATAATAAACTTGAACTTAAAGACATCTGAGGGAGACATATTCAGTGTAGTAGTTATAACTAATGGCGATTGTGTAAGCCTGTGCTTGAAACGGGTCTAAATCAGTTTATCAAAAACTTTCTTCATTGAACACTTTTTCATTGAACCATATTCATCAAACCACTTTTTATCGAACCTGTAAATCAGTGAAACTTTTTCCCAGGGAAAGGAGGTAGGTGGCCGTTGTTATATATTTGCCCTTTTCCTCAATGTAGTATAATCTCAGAGTTGGTATATGTAAATGGGGGGGCACAACCCCCCCCCCCATATTAGTTTGTTTAAAATTATGTATTTTTGTTACGATCAGTGGCCAAGTAATGTTTTTTCTCTGGGAATATGTTTTGCTGATTTGACAGTTAGCTGAAAAGTGGTTTAATGAATATGGTTAGATGAAAAGGCATTCAGTGAAGAATGTTTTCGATAAACTGATATAGACCCAGTGGAAAGTGAATGATCTCTGCTGTTTGAACAGAGTTAAACAGTCATTGATCTGGCTTTGTAGGGATAGAGAAAAAAAAAAGAGTAGGATTACATTGCTGTGGCCACTGTTTATCATAGTCACATCTAGCTTGTACACAGTCATTAATAAAGTGGCTATATTGATGGATACTTAGACCATATATTTAAAAAAGTGACTAGCCTTCATTATAGTTTTTCTAATGCAGAAGGAAGCATCTTTTGTTTTGTTTGGTTATAGCAAAAGAAAACCTGCTATCCATGTTCTGTGTACATTAACTGCATACATACAACAAAGTGTAGATAGTGAAATGCATAGGCAAGACAAAAGACATAGTGAAATGCAGATTCAAAGTTATAGGTGGTGAGCTGCTGCTACTTGAAGTGAAGTTATAATGAACACTTCTACATTTCCCACAAATATAATCCAATACAGTTGCACTTACACCCAGCCTCCTCCTACCTTCTGTATAGTATTACCACAGATATCACTTTAAATTCAGTGATTGCTGATAATAAAAAATACATAGGCTATCAATCCATCAAATCAGCAGCCATAATGCCTAGATAAAACATTACCAGACCATCTGAATCTGAGATGGGAACCAAAGTCATCCAGATATATGTTGGGAACAAAGTTTAGCATTTAATCATCGTCTCCTGAGCTTGCAGAACAATCTTGTGTGCTGTTTTATTTTTGGTTGTTAATCTATAAAGCAGTTATGGAACACAGGAAAGGGGTCAAATCTGTTTTAATTTCTGAAGATTTTTGCTTATTCAAGGGCTACCCATCAGCTTATGGGATAGTAGAAGTTTATGATTACATGAGCTTCTCCCTTATATTCTCATGAAATGTAAATGATACAGAGCATCTTAGAAGAGCCACCTTAAGAATATCTAAGTAGAACAGTTTTTGTATCTCTTACCATTGACCCTACAACACTTCATGTTGGGACAAACATCTGATCTTTGTGCCAGTCTGCTCCTAGAATAATCCCTTCCACTTATATTTTTGATAGTCGAGCATTAAATGCTTTCCTTCACCAAGAGCTTTCCTCAAACTCCCTCCTTCATAACATAACGAAGAAAGCAAACTAAAATAGGTATTGGGGTCCTCTGGGCTGTGTGAGAAAGAGACAATACCCAATGAGCACATTCCAGATGAAGGTCATCAGACAAAATATTGAATTATCCAGACAGTTTAGATTTTAAAAAGCCAATACAGCCTACCCCTTCCAATCTTTCAGGAGCTCTGATTACCCTCAGGTTCTTCTGGCAGCTTTTATTCTCCAAGAATGTGAGCTTGCCCTTGGGCATAACTGCTTTGGCTTCCGCATTCTAAAAATGTTGTTGCAACTCCTTTACATCTTGGTCTTGCATACACAACTGAGCTGAGGGCTCTGACACCTCTGTTTCAATTTTTTGATTTTATCATCCAGTGATAAATATATTCCATACATGAGATGTTAATTTTACGGAGTTCCTCCATCAGGGACCCTAATTTGTTAACATACCTTTCCACCGTTAACTGTGCCATACTGTCTTTCTCCAGTTTGTCTTCAGACAATCCAGTAGATCACTGTTCTTGGCCTCTCAAACAACTGGGGAACACAGACCTCCAATTCTTCTAATGTCTAGAGTGCTGAGACATTCAGACTTCAACACACAGCAATAACACATGACTGTCGCTAAGAGCTTCTGAGATTACCATCCACCAAAAATGACCACAGAACCATGCAGTTTACATATCTCTGCTCCTACCAAAAGTCCAGCTATTTTTAATAACAAGCAGATGTGGTGCACATAATCAGTTTATTGGCTATACATGATGGGTATTGAGGCTTTCTATGCATAATAATGTCTGAACCCTGCTGTAATTTATTCACAGCTACAGTCCTTGGTCTGGCTTGGTAGGGAAAGTATCTTACTGTGTGAGTGTGTGTGTGTGTGTGTGTGTGTGTGTGTGTGTGTGTGTGTGTGTGTGTGTGTGTGTGTGTGTGTGTATATGTGTGTGTGTGTGTGTGTGTGTGTGTGTGTGTGTGTGTGTGTGTGTGTGTGTGTGTGTGTGTGTGTATGTGTGTGTGTGTTTGTGCCTGTGTAATAATGAGTGTACTGGGGACAGGGTTATATTTTGTTATTAAATGAAAATATTAGTGCTTGTTTGTAGATATATTTTTGTCACTTCTTCAAAGCAGGAGTAGGTGCATCCTTTTAGCTTGGGCATACTTGACTGTGACGGACTGTGGGCTCAAAGAGCTGAAGGTAGTGGGATAACCTATGTTTTGACATTGACTATTGCATTGTTATAATTTCAAAGCATTCTTACTGCAAATATCTTTATAGTTATTTCTCAATAAATATGCATATTCTTTTCCTGATTTTATTTAAATGCACATCAAATAATATCATCAGCGCACTGGCATGGTGTTAGTCTCTACATTATGCTTGGTTTCCACTGGAACCATTATAGAACTTCTCACCAATTAACAAGTTAATTTATTGTCAGAAGAGTTTCAATAATAGAGTGGGGCATGGCAAGGATGGCTAACTGAGAGCTGCATCTGCTGAAAGCTCTGTGACTGAAAACATTTCTCTGACAGAAAATATAATAAAAAATTTAAATGTGGAGGTACGTGTTAGCTAATTTTATTCAGTAACAACCAGATAAAAAAATATAGCTTCAAGTTATTTAAAGGCTGTAGCTTTCCTGTCAGAATTTCAACTACTTTGTTGAGAGAGAAGAGACTTCAACATGAGCCACTCAAGAAATGGTATTGAAGATTCTTGTGTTAAAAAAGACATCCAGTCAATAGTATCTAGTCTACAGGCTCTATTACTTAAAATAGACAAACTGGATACCAAACTAGAAAGTTTTAAAGAAGAGATCAGAAAGAAGATGGAAGATTTAGAAATTCTTATAAAGCAAAAAAGTGCACAAACTAGCATAATGGAAGAATTTTTTAATGATTATGAAGGGAGAATAACTAAAGGTGAGTCTCAGACCCAATTTCTTTTAAAACAAAACAACTGGCTCATCGATAAAGTTGATCATTTAGAAAATAAACTGAGATGAAATAACATTAGAACTTATGATATAACTGAAAAGTATGAGGGTGACAGTATAATAAACTTCTTAACAACTTGGCTACATAAAACATTAAAGTTACCTGAAACTTATCTTTTGAAACTGAAAGAGCACATGGATCCCTGTGAGCACCTTCACCTTCAAAGAAGGAAAACTCATCACCATGTTCAACTATAGTAAAGTTTATGAGTAGCTTAGAAAAAGATCACATATTAAACACAGCATGGCCCAGCCCACCTAATAAAATAGGATTTATATGTAGTCATACTTGACAATGATTATTCCAGTAAAATAATGATGAAAGAAAATCCTGTTTACCACGGATCAAAGAAGCTAAAAAAACAGTATTAAACTCACTTTGGTGTTTCCTGTAGTGCTGGAATTATTTCATTCTGAATGAACTAAAATATTTAACACTCTGGAGGAGGCATCGACTTTTGTTAACAAAAGTAAAGTCCTTAATAATACTGAAGAAATGGATTGGAACAGTGTATCCCTCAAGAGACAGAGTGAGCTGAATTCTTGAAAAACTGTTTCAAAAATTAAAAAATCTTGAAAACAAGGGACTTTTATTTTCTGATTGCAGGACTTTTACTTTCTTAAACAATACATTTGCCCTTTAAGTTACATGTTTGTTTTGGACTTTAAGCTTCAGAGCATATGTAAATATCTATTCATATTTTACTTTTACTTTCTTAAACAATACATTTGCCCTTTAAGTTACATGTTTGTTTTGGACTTTAAGCTTCAGAGCATATGTAAATATCTATTCATATTTTAGGCCAAAACATTTTTCATGATGAGAAATATAAATGGTTAGTTTTACTGTTTTACTATATTTACAATGACAGACTTAATATATTTAATTTATCTAAACTTGTAAGTGTGTTTCTAAATGTTAATACATAATTCATGTAAGAGAATGTTATTAAATTATAAGCAATAGACTTGGTAACTTTAAGATATATAAGTTAAGAACTTTATTTTGTTTGTCTAACTATGTTTAGTATGTACATTGCTGAGGATAATTGAATGTCAGATCTACAGTAATGTGCTAATTAGAAATGTTAATATGCTGCTGATTTTTGTTTCCTTTGTTCTTGTGTAACACATTCTTTACATAGGTCATTTATGAAGCAAGTAACACTTAAAGAAATCTTGAGAACAAAATAATGCTTAAGTTGTGTCAGAATGCTGGATTCTCACTTGCCTTGCTTCCCACCTTGAGCTATTTTGAAGCAAATTCATAGGTTCATAGGTGTTTACTAGGCTAACAACTGCAAGGGCTTTTTTAAGCCTAGCCATGCATCCCAAATCTCTGACAAGTTCTGAAACCCTTGATAAGTGTAAGCATGGGCCTGGGAGATGAATCATTTACAGGTTACCTGTTTGCATTAGAGACATAGGTGCCAAACCAGGGATGAATTTGCGGTTCCACATCCAATTGTCCAAATTGCACTTAAATTGGGATAGAGAGGAACTCTGCTTCACATGGATGGGGAGCCTGTTCCATAAACTGGGTAGTCTCTGGGATACATACCTATCTCTCCAGCAAGTCCTATTTATATCACAGGTAAGGTTTAAGTCTTTAGAACTGGTAATTCTGCTACTGTTTGTTTTGTGGATATGCAGGTGGTCAGAGTGGGTTCTGACAATGCCCTGTATGCCAGGCATAGATATCCTCTCAACAGCCTGTAGGAGACAGAATACAGGGATAGAGCCTTGAGGCAGTCTGCATAGGACAGATTACTTACACCCTCTATTCTTTTAGTGAGGGACTTCTGTGGATGTTTCAGTTGTTGGATAGGCCTGGTTAGGTGCATCCAAAATGGTGCATTGTACTCAATGATAGGTCTGATCAATGCCAAATACAGTGGAAAAATGACTTCCTTGGACTTAGATGCCATACCTTTGTTTATAAGTTGCACAACATAAAATGATTTCCTCACCACTGTAGACACATGATGATCAAAGGCTAGATTACTATCTATGTGTGTCCCTAAGTCCCTGACTACTGGGTCAACTCTAAGAGGTGTGTTGAAAATGGCTACAGAAAACCACTAAGTCAGAAATGAAAAACAGGGATAAAGCCTAGGGGCACTGGTGCAAAACCAAAACCCCATCAACTAGACAGAAATTCCTAGAACTACGCAATAGAGTTAAAAAGCTAATAAAACAGGACAAATTCCAGTAGTACCAGTCTGCCCTAGATACCTCCCAACACAGCCCCAAACAATTCTGGTCCTCCATAAACTCCATCCTCCACCCAGGTAAAGTCAGTACCCTTCCTCCTAACATCCCTCACTCCTCCAAAAATATTGCTACCTCATTCAACACACACTTCACACAAACCATACTATCACTAGCTAAACAACACAACCCCCTCCCCTCCAACCCACACCTTCAACTAGTAATCTCCCCACTGCCTTCTCTTTTTCTCCTGTACCTACCTCCAACATAAAAAAATATCTTAACTAAACTTAAGACCACCAAATTAGCAGCAGACAACCTCCCAAGTGAATACCTACAAATCACAGCTGATGTTCTGGCCTACACAGTATCCATCTTGATTAACCGATCTCTGTCAGAAAGGTACGTTCCCACACTGTGGAAAGTATCACATATAATTCCCCTCCACAAAGGCGGCCCCTCCACAGAACTAACCAATTACCGCCCCATAGCTATTCTCTCTCCACTCTCCAAAATACTAGAGAGATGCATACATTCTCAGGTCTCAGACTACCTCCTTACTAACAACCTCCTTTCCAATACTCAGCATGGTTTCTGACCAAACCATAGCACCACCACTGCCTTACTGTCCTTTACTAACACTATCCTTCAGCATAAAAACAATGGCTATCTCTCCTCTGCTACTTTCCTAGACCTATTTAAAGCATTTAACATGGTCCCACACAAACAAATCATCTCTGTCCTCAATAACCTATCCTTCTCTCAATCAGTCACCAACTGGTTTCAGAGTTACCTGTCTGACTGCCAACAAGCCATTGTATGGCAGAATGACATATCTCCCCAACTACCTGTCTACATAGGGGTTCCCCAAGGATCCATCCATGGACCCCTACTCTTCTCTGTTTTCACCAATAATCTAGCCTCTGCCATCAAACATGGCACACTCATACAATACGCAGATGACTCAACCATCATCTGCTCAGCCCAGTCCCTACCCAAACTGCAAAATGTCACACAGGAAGCCTTTTCCTCTGTTGAAACTTGGTTATCCGATGCCCAATTAATACTCAAGCCAAACAAAACTAAACTACTCATCTTCCAACCCACCAAACATACTCAAAACAACTCTCACTTTAGCATCACAGCAAAAGACAACACCGCTATATACCCAACTGAACACACCAAATTGCTAGGAGTGGAAATAGACAATAAATAAAATTTGGCATTCACATATCCATGACCATAAAAAAGTCCACAAAAACTAGGAGCATTATACAGAAATAAGCAACTTCTCACCAAAGCAGCAAAGATTTCAGTAGCAAATTCCCACCTTATCTCCACCCTACTTGATGCCTCTCCAATATATACCAACCTAAGGCAATGCGATCTAAACAAGCTAGAGACCTGCTACAACAAAATTGCCAAATTCGCCACAGGGACATCCTACCATAGTCACTACTGTCTCTCACTTGCTGAATTAGGCTGGCTTGAACTCCCTCACCTCCTTCAATGGTATCAACTATCACTCACCCACAAACTAGTAAACCATCCACTACATGTCCCATCCCTCCAGAATCTACTCCAACCCTATCGCACCACCAGACCACTAAGATCTAGCAACAAAAATCACTTGCAGATCACTAAAGCCAATAACTCTGCTGGTGAAGCACTATTCTCTTGCACCATAGCCAAATTATGGAACTCCCTCCCACCCACAATTACCTCCATACCATCATGCACCCACTTCAAAACTTTACTAAAAGTGCACCTAAAAACATGCTGGCTATGCCCTTGCAACTCCCACTCTAATATCACCCATCCCATCCAACCACTACCTTTCTTTCCACCCTACTAACTACCTTGATTATAGCAAGCTCAGATGCTTATAAGCCTAGTGCTTATTATATAGCAGGAACTTCTTATTGTAACATTTGTTAATGTCTGTTATGTACTTCACAGATAAAGATTCTAGTTGTCTACTGATGTACTATGTTCTTTGTCTGTAAATATGTTTGTAATTAATTGCTATGTTAAATTGTTAATCGCTATGTAATCCAATGTAACTACTGTCTGTTTATTTTAACTGTGGAGCTTTTCTCCCTGGGCCTCCGCTGAAAATGGACCTACGTCCAGTCGGACACTCCCGGTCAACAAATGTAAATAAATAAATAAATAAATAAATAAAATATGATAGCAGGGACGGATGACTTCTCAAAGGATACTATTATGCATTCCTTGGCATTTAGTTTTAGTACATGGCTTTGACACCAGTTATTTGTCTGTGTCAGCCCCCCCTGGAGAACATTTATGTCAGTGTGAGATTCAATGACAGCTCCTAATTTGCAATCATCTGCAAATTTAGTCATCCAGAGACCACTGACATTAGCCTTGACTTCTGAGAAGTAAATTCCAAAAAGGAGCGGTCCAAGGACTGATCCCTGAGAGACTCCACTTGTGACTGGCCTCCTTGTAGAGGTGGACTCCACAAGTCTAACTTCCTGGGTCCTGTCTGTGAGCCAGTTGGCTATCTACTGGGTGACATACAGGTTTGTACCTAACCTCTTGAGTTTGTCAATAATTCCAGAGTGGGGTATTGTGTCATATGCCTTGGCCAGGTCAAGGTAGGCAGTGTGAAAACATTTTACACTCATCTATTGCTTTGGTGACCTTTTCAAAGAAGTCCACTAGGTTGATTAGGCATGATCTGCCCTTGAAACCAAACTGTGTTGGGTCCAGTGTCTGGAGGTTTACTATAGCTCTATTGATTTTTGTGAAAACAGAAAGGAACTTTCATTTTCTTTCTTTTATTGAAGTATATATGTGAGAAATCTACTCAAAATATTTTTTTTTCTTTTCCTAGAAGTGACGAATTGGTAAAACAAAAGCTACAGTAATATTTTATATACTGAGCTGTTGCTGACTTATAATTTTCTTACATTTTGCTGAATATTAATAGCTTATGCTGTAGTGTTATTAACATATTAATGGAAAGAAGTAAAGTTAGATGATACCGATTAGAACAATTTAAAAGACTTAAGAATAAGAAACTTACTGGGGAAATTAGCAGCTACACTGTGTTGTGAGTTGTCAGTTTGAAATGTCATAATTGAATTCTAATATCAGGATGTGAAGCTTAGATCAGAACAGCAGTTTGCATGCCAAAAACATACATTCAAATTTAGCAGGCATTATTTTATATATAGTCAAGATTGCTTGTAATACTAGAATTAATACGAAGAGTTAACATCTTATGAATAGTATGCAAATGCACAAGGAATAAAATATCTGATATATAAGATTAATAAAAGAGCAGTATCAGTAAGTTAATAAATATATACACATGCTATAAACTCTATTAGAGAACTGATGATTAAATAATGGTTTGATGAGATATTTTAGAAATACAAGTTATATAGAATAAGGTAGAATATTAGTGGGAAAATAAGGCAGAAAAATATATTTAAGAAACAAACTGCTTTTAAGAAAGATATGTATTGCATATACATGCATATGGCAGAAATGTGAATATATACATTTGCATAGAAAATCATATAAAGACATTTGGAAATAATGTGAAAACTGAAATTTGAAGCATGCACATGTGAACTTTGAAGCTTTTTGCATATTGTATGTTGTTAGATTAACTAAGATTATCGGAAATAACTCATTTCGTAGGTCAAAGATGAAATATGAGACTTATTTTGTTGAATCAGTGCAACCATTTTAATAGAAAGTAAAGTAGATTTCCAATATGTTTGACCCAGGAAGAGAAAATGGGATTTGAATTAAGTACATTGTAACTTCTGAATACAATATAGGCTGCATTTTTTTTACTCTGTAGAAGTAGTAAGGCATTCTCTTTAACCTCAGTAGTGTACATATTTTTATAAAGGAGTTTAATTAGATCAAGGATTTTAACATATTTTAATATTTGTCATGTTGAGTGTTAAACAATTTTGAGATATAGACACGTGTACTTTAAAAATTAATTCTGAGCTTGTGTTAGATCTAGAAAATATGTGTATATCTTTTAGCATGATAAATATATATGCATTGATTCCTCTTTTATATAATAGTTTAATATGATATGGTTACCTGTCACCTGTAAGCTTACAGATATATTTATCTCTTCGGGTTCCACCCTTTTCTACTTATTTATTTAGAGACTTTAGTTATAATGTTGAATGAGCAAATAATGTAGAAATATTTAATGGATAATTTATGCTACTATTACATAAATAGGTATATAGTACACTATTTATTGGATTATTTAATATTTGTGATTAATAGAAGAGGATTCTTAAACATTTATGTAGTAATGGGGGGATAGTTTTAAATGGCAAATATATATAATTAATAGTCTGTTATTATTTTGACTAATATATAATGTTATATTAAAAATTAGTACATCACGGCAGCTTTTGGATAGTTTTTGATGATTTTTTTAGGTGTTGGTAGGTAGATAGTATAGTAGTTCATCTATTTCATAGACTACTAGGAACTTTGGTATCCATGGTAGGTTGTCTTTTATTAACAATATATACGGTTATAGTTGTAGACATATCTTTCTTTTTGTTATGTACAAGTTTTAGTAGTTTAGTTTTTAGAAAGGAAGGATTCAATAATTTGGAATATTAAGGTAGTGTTGATGGAATGCATTAGAGTCTTATAACTGAATTAATATGATAGATAAATGTGTCCTCTTATCTTTTAAAATAAATCTTTTTACATATACAGTATTGATAGTTTTAATCTATTATTTATTATTGTAAATTGAATAAGGAATGGCAACAAAAATAAATCATTAATGAGATATCTAAAATTAAATACAGAAGACATTATAGTCTTGCAAGAGACTCTCATTTGACAGGTAAAGATATACAGTATTAAATAACTTAGGTTACAAAATGTTATCATCTGCTTCTTTTAAGAAAAAGAGGAGAGGAACTGCTATACTTTGGATTAAATGTACTGTTATGCCTAAGGTTGTGGAATCCATTAATGATCCCAAAGGAATGTGTACATTTGAAATACCATGGGAAACTCTGTACACTAGCTAATTCTTACTCGATCCCTGGATACAAGAGTGGCTAACAATCACTTAAACTTGCCACAAAGTCATTGGAAGAGTAGTTTAATTTTAGCAGGAGATTTTAAATACATATGTAGTATAGAAAGGTTTACTATCATAATTTCGAAAATAAAAAAAAAGTGTACTTATTAGCGAAGTCTTTCACCGAAAGTACACAATACCGAACGTCCATATTGTCGGAAAACAGCTGTTAATTTCGAACATGTCACACACGACATTTTTGACACTTAGCAAGCCCACCCTTCCCTTAACTCCCTAACTAGCTAGCCTAAAATCCTGTTTATGCAGGGGAGCAAGCCCCCCTGCACCTCCTGTGGGGGACTACGCCCCCCACACCCCCAACTTAATATTCCAACTCCGAGATCACACTACAGTGAAGGAAAGGGATGTATTTCCCTAACCGCGCTGTACCATGATCCCTTTACATGAGCGAACGTTATAATTGTGAATGCACAGTCCATTCACAATTATACCGTTTGCTCACATAACCTGCCGAAATATGAAGTATTCGAACATCTGTTGTTCGAATACTTCATAGCCATGCAATTGCATGGCGAAATTTTAATGGTAAACCGTATAGAAGATACAAGTGAACAGAAGAAAGCTAAATAATGTCATCAGCTAAAGCACAAAACAGATGGATTAGTAGTAATATTTTAGTTGATTTAATAGCAAAAGCAGAAGAGACATTATTGTTCTTCACTCATTATTCTTATGTGCATGGGATCACAAACTATAACTGATAGGATGTTTGCCTCTACAGATTTACTTAATATAGTGAATTATTTTAAAACTATTCCTTGTCCTTTATCTGATCATAATGCATTAAATATATTCATGGATGTAAGGAAATGTTGATTATTTATAGAATCTCAGTACATATGATGAAATTAAAAGAAGTTATGAGCTACCGTAAGGAACAAATTGAGAATTTTTTTATCTTTGAATGATAATGGTCAGGTTAGTAAAGTCATAGGG
Organism: Protopterus annectens; assembly: GCF_019279795.1. Taxonomy (NCBI): domain Eukaryota; kingdom Metazoa; phylum Chordata; order Ceratodontiformes; family Protopteridae; genus Protopterus; species Protopterus annectens. Next base: position 962,234,801 of record NC_056748.1, read on the forward strand.
CCGGGTTCATGAACGGCCAAATTCTGTGCAGGAACAGTATAGCAGCTCCTGCACGCAATATGGCCACTGTGCGATCCAGGATAGGGCTGTTTTTACATGCACGAGTGGCCCTATACTGTTCCTGCATGGAATTCCATTCAGTATGCAAATCACCTCATTTTCTAGTGAAAACCATGCAAATGAGGTGATTTTGTGATCCAGCTAGCTGAACGGATTCTATACAGGAACAGTGTCAGTGCAAAAATACATTTTTGCATCTGACAAAATGGAGACATGACAGCTCGTGGAAAGCATGTATTATGTAGAACAGACAAGCCAATGGCCCAATATAAGGCTATTGGCCTGAAAAGCCACATAATGTTTATAAAAATAAAACTTTTATTTTTTTTTTGGCCAGTCTCAGCCCTTTAAGCTAAGGGCAGTATTGCACAAACACGGGGATGCCGAAAATAAAAAAAAAAGGGAAAAACTGCCATTTAACAGAAATATGCATTCTGTCATTATAGTCAATGGCAGGCAGAATGTAAACAAGACAAGGGAGCACTGGTTGTCAAGGGGAAAGGGTGTGCTTGGGAATTGTAACTTTGGACCTGCACACTGAGGTATGCAATTGCAGGGACCTATACTGAATCACAGATTTCTACCTACTGGAAGCCTGCACCTAATCATGCAGGTGCAGGAATAGGAAGCCATGTAGGCAGGACAAGAGGATGACTTCAGTAGGGGGTGTGTCATGCTTGGTGTAAACTTATTGGAGCCCTTAGCTAAGCAGAGCTAAGGAAGGGGGTGTGTCTCACATTGTTCAGCACTGTTTTCCCTGCTTAAACAGGTGTACGTGCCATGCACTGGGTTTTAAACAAAAAAGAAAAACAGAAAATAGCAGCTCAGTTCACATGTGAGTACTGGGTATATGCGGAGTGCCTCAGGGCTTAAATGGGAAGGCAATGGGAAGGGAAAACAGCAGCAGGAAGGCAATCAAGGAGAACTAGCATAGCTGACAGGTGGAATGTATCAGAATCAGCCAATTACACAGACAGCAGCCCAGCCCAGCACAGTACTATAAACTATGCAAACCCCTTTCACTTTGGTTTTTCCCACAAACTCTACACCACTGGTGTACACAGACGGGAAAATTTTACTGGCAAAACTAAAAAATGATAGGGTCTGCTGTCACTGTCATACATCAATATGTGCAAGAGACTGATGGTGGTGAGGATGTGAATGCAGATGACCATCCCACAGTGAGGAAGAGGAGAAGAGTGTACAGACCCAGGGTAACCTACCAGGGCCTACATGAGCTGGAAATGGTGGAGTGCTATAGGATGGGCAGGGACATTCTACAGCAAATTGTTGAGCTGTGCCGACCCCATCTCATACACAAAACCAACAGAGGGGAACGCATCCCAGTGGCTGCCAAGGTATGTGTAGGCTTAAGAATACTAGCCACAGGTACCTTCCAAAGGGCAACTGGGGTTATCATGGGGATTTCACAGGCATCAGCATCCAGGGTACACCACCAGTTCCTGGATACCATGTCAGCACATGCCGGTGAGCACATATATTTCCCCATCACCTGTGAGGTTTTGACCAGCAGTATGTGCCTCTTCCACCAAATAGGAGAATACTCTGAGGTAGTGGGTGCTATAGACTGCATGCACATACACATCAAAGCACCACCTAGTGAGCAAAGTAGGGTCTACATAAACTGCAAGGGTGTCCCCTCCATCAACTGCCAGGTCGTGTGCGATGCCCAGGGCATTATCTTGAATGTGTGTGCCGGCAGCCCTGGAAGCTATTACGACTCCCACATCTGGCATATGACACAGCTGTACAAGTCATTTGCCAGTGGGGACATCCCATATGGCCACCTAGTGGGGGATGCTGGCTACGCACTGGAGCTGTGGCTGATGACACCCCTCAGAAATGCACACACACCTGAACAAGAACTCTATAATGAGGCACACACACAAACCAGAATCATAATAGAGTTTGTGTTTGGGATGCTCAACTCACAGTTCTGCTGCCTGGACATATCCAGTGGAGCCTTGCAGTACTCTCCAGCTACATGTACGCAAATCTTCATAGTATGTGCCATGCGGCAACAGCTGCAGCAGAAACAGCACGGGGCAAGGCCACAAAGCCCCCCACCATTGCCAAGGCCAGCACAGGCACAGAGGGACTCAGAGGAGGAACCACCTGAGCCTGATCATGTAGGCAGAAGGAGGCATGCCCAGTATACCCAGGCCTTGGCAAAGAGGAAATGCATAGCACATACACTGACATGGCAGGGACCCAGAGAATGACATGTCTCTCTCTGACTCGCACATACAGTAAAAGGGATGCCAAACATGACACTACCTGTGCTTTACCATGTATAGAGAGTGTTCTATGTGCATCTGACATAGTCAGCTCTCCAGCACCATCCTCAATACTGGCCTAGCCACAAGGTAAGTTACTCTTCCTATCAAACTGAATGGAGTAGTATGTTCTGATAGTTGCATCTATGGTATGGATGCTAGCATGCAAGAGAATCGGGGGCAGCAGATACTGGACACCTATATGGACAGCATGAATTCCATAACAAATACTGGTGTCAACAGACTAGGCAGTACTAGACAAGGTGACAAATCCCACTGCAGTACATGTGGTGGCCCAAATGTGTGTCCATAGGATACACACATGCATGTCAGTGAGGCTCACATACCCACCACCAGCCTCAGCCAGCAGGACAGTTGTAGATGACCATAAAGAAATGCTGGGCTAAAGTCTCAAATTGATGGCAATGGTGAACAGCCCCCCCTTCAGACCTACACAGACAGACTATAACATGTCTGGCAGTTGTATGTTAGTTCTGAAGGGTAAGAAGTCTGAAACTGAAATGTAGGTCAATAAAACCTGAGATCTGTACTCCACTGATATGCCTCCAGTCTGCATGATAGGTCAGAATACAAAATGAAGTGAAAGCCAACAGAGGACCTGACATACCAGTACAGTCATAGCACAGTTTAAAGTCATCAGCCCCCCCCCCCCACAATCCTATGTAGAAATGCAGTAACATGTAAGTGTGAGGAGTAGTATCAGTTGAGCACAAATTACCCGAGCTGGCCCAATCTACAGGTTAGACTGTTGCATGTGTACAATATGCAGGGGCCTGTATGTTAGGTTGTTGTGTGTTCAATATTGTCTGGAAGTGGTCAGCATGTAGCCATGGAGGGTTGTGTCTTGCTGCCCTATGGCCAATACTGCGGTTGACAGGGCCATGTTCCAACAGCTGTAGTGTCAAACACAATGCTTCTCAGCAATACCCATGTCAGCAGTCATCCACACTCACTGTGCAGATGTCAATATCTGTCACCGTCTGAAAGATGGACATGCCATGAATGTGGGCCCATACATACACACTGTACACAGGTGGAAGTACCCTAGACAGAGTGCATAAAATTTAACTGTCAGCTGCACACAACATTGGAATTGTACAGAAAGGTTAGCAGCACATTAGTTATCTGTGTAGTATGGAATACTGGTGTAGTCTGGCCAATCACTGGCAGACCACAAAAGGCACAGGTATGAAGTAATGAGAGACTGCCTATGTCCCTGCACAAGGCAGCATAAGGGGAATGCCCCAGGTATATCTGTGAGTCAGCTGCAAGTAGCTTCCATATCACACATGCACTCAGCTCACCCCACCATCAGCCACAGGTTTATCATAGGTCATATCCTTGCTGTTGGGAATGAGTACAGTATGACCCCACTTCTGTATGGGAATACCCACAGAATACAGCATGCTGAAGAGCTGTCCTATGCAGGTGTGCCCTTAGCTGTAAGCAGCACCCTGCCTGCATCCAGACCAATGGATCAATATGGACAGGAACTATTGCCATTAACACCTTGCACACTTACCCTGTCACCCCAGGGGAATCCACTCACTCACACCCTGGGAATGTAAGAGTGAGAGAATGCAGTGGCCTGCTACAGATGGCTTGCATCACTACCAAATTGCCTGCAGTCCTCTGGCAAAGGCATATACCTCACCCATAGTGCCAATCTATGGTATCTCATGAGATCACAACTAACAACCTAACACAGTCAACAGAACACAAATGCAAGGCCATGTTGACAAATCCTAGTAGCATGCCCTCCATGTCCCATTGCATGAACTGTGGACTAATCCATAAATACAGCTGGGATAAAGGGCCAACTATAGGGATACTTCTCAGATATCGCTTGCATAATGTTAGGAAGAGGATAGAATAACAGAGTGGAGGGCTGTAGACGTATGGACGTCATGGAGTGTGTGAAGTCAGAAATTCTGATTTGTGCCCATACTACCCTTGCCTGCAAACCCAGTAATGGGTGGCTATAAACCTGCTCATAAACCACAATGTGAAGGGGAACTGACTAGATATATGAGCCCTGCCTCTGGGTAACCTAGGTGAATCTGTAGAGCTGAGGGATATGGCCACAGTAGGATGTGGCCATTCTGTTAAGTCGATATATGTACAAGAAGGGGATCCTCAGACTCCATAGTACCAAGGTGCTGGACCATTTACACAGACCCATCAGCAAGTGTCTGTAGCTACCCCTCCACAATGGCAGGAGTGTGCAAGAATGTGTAGGCTGTGGACCACAATACTGGACTCAGCTTCATTCATCTGATATTTCACAGTAAATAACTGTGAGCAAATAATTATATTTGTCAATAGTTGATGACATAATACATCACAGTGTAAAACAGTACATATATCTGAATATCTCTCCTAACACCAACCATGTAACACGTGCAGCACAGACAGCAATAGTTACAGTATCCCCCCATCTGTCACCCATTGTGACTCCATATTGTCAGCCTATCTACAGATATCCTGCACCACATCCTGGACTGGAGTACAGCCCTACATGGAATGGATTCACACACTCACTACAGAAGGTCATACTGGGCATGCTCCTACACTTAGAGAAATGAAACCCATGTCTGACAACACAGTGGACTATACATATCTGTTATTTGCAGATGTCTGTGCACACACAAAATTGTACACCATTCATGCTTCACACACACATTGGATAGGAATACTCACATTTCCAAGGCCAACACACTATAATATGTCAAACATACACACACACAGATGTGGGGAAGAGAGAGACAGTGACAGAAAGAATTCCATTATAAGGCCTGTCCCACTCACTATACATCCAATTGGCCAATATCACATGATGTGCTGATGTCAATCACTGTACACATTCCTTTTGGTAGCCCCCAGCCTTACAGTGTATGTGGTGCTTGTTACTCTTTAACATGATAGTACAAATCAGTATTTGTGTGGTATTTGTATACTCAGTCCTGTCAAATTAAAGTTGTGTGTGACTTAGTGTGTGTGTGTGTTTCCAGAGGAATGATTTATGGCCCATTCACACACACTGCACTTCCCATTGCCCATGTTAGCACTCCTGCTGGTATCAGTCACCTTGAAATAAACTGTCATCCAAGTCTCAGCCCTCTAAGCTCTGTGGTACTTGTGATAACTGTGTAATACTGCAGTGTAGCAAACTAATTAGGTAGGAGTTCTAATCCTGGTCCTGGCACCTGTAATAAAGTATGTGTGTGCAGAGATGAATGATTTTCAGGCCATTCACACCACCACACCTGCCATTGGCCTACTTTAGCATGCATGCTGATGTCAGTCACCTTGAAATTAATCCTTTGGCCATGTTTCAGCCCTAGAAGCTCTGTGGTGCTCGTGATAACTGTGTAATACTGTAGTGTAGCAAACTAGTTAGGTAGGAGTTCTAATCTTGGTCCTGGCAACTGTGATAATGTTTGTGTGCAGAGATGAATGATTTTGAAGCCATTCACACCACTACGCATGCCATTGGCTTGCTTTAGCATGATTGCTGATGTCAGTCACCTTGAAATAACCCAAGTCTCAGCCCTATAAGCTCCATGGCACTTGTGATAATTGTGTAATAGTAACACAAACTTGTAGGAAAAAACACTTTTAATAACAAAAAGCAAAGCTTTCGGGCAGAACCCTTCTTCAATACTAATACAATCAAGTCTGCATACTAGAAGCTTATATGCAAGTCTAAAAGTCACATGATCAGCAGCCAATAATCATGTGGTAACAGATCATAAAGTGCAAACAACATAATGAAACTTTATAAAGTCACTTAATAATATTATGTAATTTAGTTAAAATTGGTTTTAAACTAACTTTGCTGTTAATTCCTGGATATGAATCAGCAGCTAATCTTAAAATCCATTCAAATTCATGTATTTAATTTTAAAATTTCAGCCACTTGTAACACTTCAGGTGTTATTTATTTGGCTACATGTAAATCCTGCACCTCGTTCTATGTAGGTAAAACTATTCGTAAGCTGAAAGATCATGTTATTGACCATAATTCTGAAATCAGACGATGTTGTGAAAATAATGCACTATATAATCATATCAATGTTCATGGCCCTGAACACTCATTTAAGTTTAGAGTTATTGATTTTAACTGTCCTAGTGCCAGGGGTGGAGATTTGAATAATCGCCTGGAGACTAAGGAATTTGAATGGATTTTAAGATTAGCTGCTGATTCATATCCAGGAATTAACAGCAAAGTTAGTTTAAAACCAATTTTAACTAAATTACGTAATATTATTAAGTGACTTTATAAAGTTTTATTATGTTGTTTGCACTTTATGATCTGTTATCACATGATTATTGGCTGCTGATCATGTGACTTTTAGACCTGTATATAAGCTTCTAGTATGCAGACTTGATTGTATTAGTACTGAAGAAGGGTTCTGCCTGAAAGCTTTGCTTTTTGTTATTCAAAGTGGTTTTTCCTACAAGTTTGTGTTACTTGCTCTATGTTTTGCAGCTGTTTTTTTGGTCTATAACTGTGTAATACTGTAATGTAGCAAACTACTTAGGTAGGAGTTCTAATCCTGGTCCTGTCAACTGTGATAATGTTTGTTTGCATATGGAGATGAATGATTTTGAGGCCATTCACACCACTACACCTGCCATTGGCCTACATTAGCAAACCTGCTGATGTCAGTCACCTTGAAATAACCCTTTGGCCAAGTCTCAGCCCTATAAGCTCTGTGGAACTCATGATAACTGTGTAATACTGTAGTGTAACAAACTAGTGATGGAGGAGTTCTAATCCTGGTCCTGGTAACTGTGATAATGTGTGTGTGTGTGTGTGTGTGTGTGTGTGTGTGTGTGTGTGTGTGTGTGTGTGTGTGTGTGTGTGTGTGTGTGTGTGTATGGAGATTAATGATTTTGAGGCCAGTCACACCACTACACCTGCCATTGTCCTACTTTAGCATGTCTGCTGATGTCAGTCACCTTGAAATAACTCTTTGACCAAGTCTCTGCCCTATAAGCTCCATGGTTCTTGTGATAACTGTGTAATACTATAGCATAGTGAACTAGGTTGGTAGGAGTTCTAATTCTGCACCTTGCAACTGTGTGTGTGGGCACATGTAGAGATGAAAGATTTTGAGGTCGTTCACACCACACCTGCCATTGGCCTACTTTAGTGTGCCTGCTGACGTCAGTCACCTTGAAATAATCCTTTGGCCAAACCTCAGCCTTTTAAGCTCTGTGGCACTTGTGATAACTGTGTGATACTGTAGTGTAGCAAACTAGTTAGATAGGAGTTCTAATCCTGGTTCTCACAACTGCGATAATAAATGTGTATGTGTGTGTGTGTGTGTGTGTGTGTGTGTGTGTGTGTGTGTGTGTGTGTGTGTGTGAGTGTGCATGTGTGCACATGCACGTGTGGAGATGAATGATTTTGAGGCCATTCACACCACTTAACCTGCCCTTGGCCTACTTTAGCATGCCTGCTGATGTCAATCACCTTGAAATAACCCTTTGGCCAAGTGTCAGCTCTGTAAGCTCTGTGGTGCTTGTGAGAACTGCATAGTACTATAGTGTAGCAAACTAGTTAGGTAGGAGTTCTAATCCTGGCCTGGAAACTGTAATAATGTATGTATGTGTGCAGAGATGAATGTTTTTGAGACCATTTACACCACTACACCTGCCATTGGCCTACTTTAGCATGCCTGCTGATGTCAGTCACATTGAAATAACCCTTTGGCCAAGCTTCAGCCTTATAAACTCTGTGGTACTTGTGATAAATGCGGAATACTGTAATATGGCAAACTAGTTTGGTAGAAGTCCTGGAAACTACAATAATGTGTGTGTGTGTGTGTGTGTGTGTGTGTGTGTGTGTGTGTGTGTGTGTGTGTGTGTGTGTGTGTGTGCACGTGTGCAAAGATGAATGATTTTGAGGCCATTCACACCACTACACCTGCCATTGACCTACTTTAGCATGCCTGCTGATGTCAGTCACCCTGAAATAAACCTTTGGCCAAGTCTTAGCCCTATAAGCTCTGCGGCGCTCGTGATAACTATGTAGTACTTTTGTATAGCAAACTAATTAAGTAGGAGTTCTAATCCTGGTCCCGGCAAATGTGATAATGTGTAAGAGTGCGTGTGTCTTTGTTGATACCTGATTTTGTGGTCATTCACACTTACTACACTTCTCTCGCCTCTCCTTTAGCACTGCAGCTGATATCACTCACCTTCAAAGATACCTTTGGACACTTCTTCAACATATAAGCTCTGTGGCACTTAACTGCATACTACCACAGTGTAACAAAAATGGGAGTTCTAATCCTGGTCCTGACAACTTTGATAATATGTGTGTTTGTGTGTGAGAGTGCGTGTGTCTTTGTTGATACCCAATTTTGTGGTCATTCACACTTCCTACACTTCCCTCTCCCCTCCTTTAGCACTGCAACTGTCACTCACCTTCAAAGATACCTTTTGACAGCTCTCCAACCTATAAGCTCTGTGGTGCCTGTAATAACTGCGTAACACTGTAGTAAAAATACATAGCCAGGTAGGGGATTGAAACACAATACTGGCAAGTGTGTGTGTGTGTGTGTGTGTGTGTGTGTGTGTGTGTGTGTGTGTGTGTGTGTGTGTGTGTGTGTGTGTGTGTCAACAGTATCCTGTGTGGGTGTTGGTGTGATTGTGTAATAACAGGATCCATTGCAGGGTGGGTTTTGCTACATTTTCGTATTTTGGACCCATATGTCCCAATGTCACATTACAAGGCCAACAGTTGTCAAACACCATAGAGGTTATTGCAGACAATCCACAGCCATAAATGTATATATAGACAACCATTATAATACCCAGAGATCTCTCTCCACTCACAGATCATACACAAACACGCTTGGCTCTTTCACTCATCCTTTCTTTCTTTCCTTCTGTCTCTCTGTTTCTCTCTCTCTCTCCCCCTCTCTAGTAGATGTGGAAAAATGCATCTGTTTTGCATAGGCAGGAGCTTGACATTTGTAGATAATGCTTATGATCAGCTGATGGCCTGTGCACAAATTGGAGTCCTCCACCTAATTGCATATGGAACAGCTGTGGCATCATTCCTATAGCCAATTGCATGGAAACACAGTCCTATAAGTAAGCACTGCAAGTGGGTGTTGGCCTTTTCCTTCATGTGGGTGTGTGACAAACAACATCACAGAGGGTAGTGGGAAATACCTCTTACAACAAACACTGTGGAGACAGGCCAACAGACTGGAGGGGAATGTTCCAGACATGGGGACAGAATGTAAGTATTGCTGCTCTACATTTGAGTTAATGTTGATTTAACAGGGTTTGTGTGGATATGGCTGCTGTTACACCAGCAATGTTCTCAGTTTATAGCTGCAATATGTCAATATTGGCCCTGTGTTTCTGCCTCTGTCCCCCAAGTCTGTCACCTTTTGTTCATATGTCATGCAGTAAGAGGTGGATATGTACAGTATGCCATTATTTACTGACATAATTCCTGATATCAAGCCAGTGATATGTCAGACTGCCAGACATGTAATGTATAGGAGGCCTAATATTTGAGGACAAAACATGGACAGTCTGTTGTAATCCATACAGTAGTGAGGTCTGTGTACTTATGGTGATTGTTGACAGAGCGTCTGTATTATGTAGCCATGTATTGTGATTATGTTATTTGTCCTGTGAACAGACTAGGGTACAGTGTTCTTGGGCCTGTTGTCCCCAACATTGCATGCTACTCCAGTTTCTGATACCCTGTCAGCCTATATGTTTGTAGGGCCAGACTGAGACATGTCCCATACCACAGTCAGGCATCAGACTACACTGTGAATTGGGCCAGTATATATATAGGGATAGTGTGTAAGTAGCAAACATGATGATGACTGTTGTTCACACAGTCCATATACTATACTATTACTTAGGTTTATCATTATGTGACTGTGACTGTGTTGATATTGGTTGTGGGTATGCACTTTCACACTGGTGTCTGTTACTCTGTGCTGTTACACACACCTGTAGTGCCTGATATATTTGCAATTACATGTGTATCCCCTCACAGGTAAATTGCGTTAGTGTTGTGGCAGTCTGCCTGTAGTGTAGACAGTGCTTGGTGACATGCCTAGCAGCTCAGTGTATTTACCCTAGTGTGATGTTATGTCCAGATATTTGTCAGGTGTACTGTTGCCTGACCACCATACGTGTTGTGTATTTCTGACAAAGCAGTGGGCTGCTGTGAAGATGTATGCCACTAACTAGTGAGAAGCATGTGGCTTGGGAGCTCTGCTCCTCCAGTTAATATGTGTTAGGACAGACAGGAGGGTGTGAATGCATCAACTATGTGAGCTTATCTAGTCCAGTATGTGTGATATATCCCCATTTTCATGGCTTTAAACAGGGTCTATATTAGATCATAGAAATGGCAGAATTTCAAATGATCTCATATCGAACCAAATATTGCGAATGCTGAAAACAGCGAAGCTGCACAAAACCAAATTCTTTCCTAGAGAAAGAATTCAGTTGGCCGTTGTTGTGGCTTCGCTGTTTTCAGCGATGCGGTGGAAAATTACGGGTTGGGTTAAGGTAAGTGTGTGATTGTGCGGGCGTTCGGGTTAGGGCACGGGTTGGGTAGTTAGCGTTAGGGTGCGGGTCAGGTAAGTGTGCTTTTTGTCTTGGAATTTATGTTTTACGTGTTTTATGGAATAAAACAGTTGGCATCAATCTGGTGGAGAATTTTTTCAACTGGTACGCATTTCTCCGTTCTGCCCGAGTTCCTGGTCCTGGATCGGAATCTTTTTATGGTAAGTGTGTATTTGTGGCAGAATTTGGGGTTAGAGGTGGGTTAAGTGAGTTAGGGTTAGGGCGTGGGTGAGATGAGTGTGCGATAGTGATGGACCTTAGGGTTAGGGTCTGGGTTAAGGTAGGTGGATAGATAGTAGTGTATGTGCAGTGTAGTGTAGGGTTAGATGTAACTTTTAAATGTATGTGTGTGGATTGCTGATTTTTAGTGTGCTTGTGGTGTGTGCGTGTGTTACTCAAGGTTACTTTGAGGTTTTGATATTGTTACGCTTTGGGTTTTGCAGTTCGACATTACAGCATTCGATAATGTGCCATTTCGATTATCTGATATAGATCCCTTTAAACATCCCCTTTGTCAGACTTGTTCCACATTTCTTACACTAAGGAGTTCTGTGTATATCTCCTGACTGACCAGATTGTTTCAGACTGTCCATGTTTATTGCTCATATTTCTTCTGTATTCCACAAGATCATAACTGTGATTTGTGTGGTACTTCACTATGATGATTTTATGATGTAACTGATGGAGTACATGTCAGTTTCACAAGAGCCTTCCTTCTCAACATGTATGTTGACACAACCCCTGTCACTGTAGCAACATTCTACATACATAACTGCAATACATAAATTACATTCCCTTGCACTAACAGGTTGAGAGTTATGGTGCTGAGGTATGACTCCACTACATGTCATGGGCACGTGTGTGTGTGTGTGTGTGTGTGTGTGTGTGTATATATATATATATATATATATATATATGTGTGTGTGTGTGTGTGTGTGTGTGTGTGTGTGTGTGTATATATACACACACACACACACACACACACACACACACACACACACACACACAGAGTTTCACTTCATAAACACGAATTGCTGAAATATCAAATTTCAGAAATTCATGTCCATGAAGTCGAAACTTCAAAATAATGAAAGTGCATAAGTGCGAATAGGAATATGTTGAATTTGCACTTATGCATGTATGTTAGGTTGTGAAAGTGTTTGGCTGGGACGGTGTCTGCAGTTTAAGTTGAGTTAGTGTGCGGGAGTTTTTTCTAACTTGTACGAGTGGGTTAGGGTAGGGAGGTGGAGGTATGATTGTGTGTGTTGGCTGTGTGTGATTATTTTATTCTTTACTGTTTGTGCGATCTCGGAGTTAATATATATAAGTAGGAAGGTGTGGGGGTGCAGGGGGGCTTGCCCCCCTGCCTTTGTGTAATGTAGGTGTGTGTCTGTGTGGAGTTTTGTTGTATTTAATTGTTTTGTGGTGTGGTTGTTATGGTTTGTGTGTTGTGTGCTGTATTGTGTATGTTTGATGTTGTGGTTTCGTGATTGTGAAGTGTCAGTGGTGTGAAGGTTTCGGATTTATACTGTCGAAATGCTGAAATTCGATAATTCAGCATTTTGGTAATTTGAAGTGAAACCATACACACACACACACACACACACATATATATATATATATATATATATATATATATATATATATATATATATATATATATATATATATATATATATATATACACACACATTGATAGATTGACAGGGTTTGTGTGGACATGCATTTAGTGTGTGACTTCACGACTCACAGTGATATGTCTCTGACATACCTCTTCACTGGCATGCTGTCCACAGACTGGCCACATGTCCGCCTGTTATGTTTTGTGTGTTCACCAGACAGCTGATGTCGTTGGTAAATCAGTTGTGGACTCTGGGGAATGCATTCAGTAAATACTCACATCTATGGGTATTACCAATGTCATATTCCTTGCAAAGGATGTTACAACAAGCCCAGTGACATCTTCAGCTGTCTCAATATATGACAGCAGTATGACCAATCTACCCCTTTGTTTGTGCCTCTGTTCCCACCTAGTTAGTGAATGGGGAATGTTATCAAAGGCTTTGGCCAGATCAGTGTAGGCTGTATGTGTCACCTTGCCTTCATCCACAGCTCAGGTGACTGACACCAAGAAGATGACCAGGTGGAATGAGCAGGTATGACCTACCCTTCACAAAGGTAAACTGTGTAGGATCCTGAGTTTGTAGATTCCCATATCATTGTTTATCAGGTGCATGATGATGCATTCCATAGCTTCACATAACAGACTTGTCTGGCAGTTGGGGCGGTATTTCCCAGGGTCTGTAGTTACACCTGTTTTGTGGAGAGGGGTGACGGTAGCAGTGTACAATTCTGTAGGGACAAAGCCTGAGGTGAGGCTGTGCTTGAACAGGGCACACAGGTAAGGTGCCAGGTCACTCTGTAGTTCATGTAGAACACAGCCAGGGATATTCTCAGGTCCCATAGAAGCTGTATTCTTGGCCTTGGACAGTGGTGTTTTAACTTGTGCTGCAGTAATACTGGGTGCCTGGCAGTGTACTGGTATTGTAATTGGTCCTTTGGAGGGGAGTGAGGGGCAATGTTTGCACTTACGATGCCAGCCAGTATATTGGCAGTATTTGTTAGCTCAGTCTGGGAGGTTCCAATGTCTAGTAGCTCAGAACAAATCTTGATATTGCCATGGAGATTCTTAATATAACTGTATGAGACTTTGTGGTTGTCTTCACCATATGCTCCAATTCTGTTATCACAGCTAACTTTGTAGTATTTGATGAGGGATCTTAACCTTCAATTGAGGCTGATAAGGGTTGATTTCCAGTCTTGGGACTTCACATTATTCATATTGGTTCCCTCCTTCTGTTGTGCAGTGTCTGTATGGTAGGGGAACACCAGATCTGCTTCCTTTTATTGGAGTTGAGGGTCCTGGTTATAGTGGGTATGGCAGTACCCATGCATTTGTGTACATGTTCATAGTGCATTGTTGTTTGATTCAGCTGTCATGCACCTAGTCTTCATTTGCATGGCTGCCATGTTGTTAGCCACCTCTGTTGTTATAAGGCCATATTTAGCATTGGAAAGGCTTTTTGTAGTGGTTACCTGTGCAGGGGGGCATGGGAGGGTCAGGGATTTCCAAAGGTGATTAATTTGTGTTCGGATGTAACAAGGGGTAGCTGTCTACTGGTGTTGAGCAACAGTTGCCCATGTTAGGAAGTACCAGGTCAATGTGATGGGCATGTGCACTGATACATGAGTAGCTTTCCCAGTAAATGGTGGAGTAGTTGAATTCAACCATTATCTGAGGGTCAGGTTGGACAGTATTATCCTCCAGGGTGTTTAGGGACATGGAGCATGAGTGTTGGGACATGTTTTGGGACGTATAGCAGGCTACGACCTGAATCACTATCTTACTCAGTGTTAGCTATTCCTGCAGGTCCTTCAGTCACATTTCTGCAGCCAAGGGATGTGGAATGGGTAATAGGCTGGTAGTGCAGGGGTGCTTCCTGCTGCCTTTAACCAGGTCTCTGTTACAACACAGATGTCATAGTTTCCCATTTTAAGGAATGCGTCCAGTGAGTGCAGTTTCAGATGAAGACATCTAATGTGCAGTAGCATGACCCCCAGGTTGCATGTGATTTTATGTGTCATATATTTCTGTATATTTCTGTATACATATGCATATATATATATATATATATATATATATATATATATATATATATATATATATATATATATATATATATATATATATATACACGTACGTATTTACTTTTCTATATATATATGTATCTATGCATATATGTGGATATACATGTGGCTGTAGGCTGCATATCTCTCTCTCTCAATATATATATATATATATATATATATATATATATATATATATATATATATATATATATATATATATATATATATATATATCTCCTCTCCGGTCCAGCTGGTGAATCTGGGAATCTTGAGGCAATGTTATAACTGCCTCATGTACACAGACAACCCTCTCCTCCTCCCACATAACACAAATACTTGCGAGAGATGCAGCTATTTAGCCAAACTGGAGGCTGAGCTCTCTCAACTCAGGACTGGCAAGACCAGACAGGAGGAGAAGGCAACTGCACACACCACAAAACCAGCCTCACATAATGCTACCACACCACTGAATCAAACACATAAACACACAAAGACATACTGGAGGCTCTGAGTAAAATTTACGTAAACAGCAGAGGCCTCCAAAGCAGACACCCAAACAACTGCTACCTCAAGACACCCCACAAGCAACACATAAACCACAAAAGCAGTGTGCAAAGCAGTCACAGCCCTTAAGGCCAAATACAACACCAAACATACTTGTCATAGGTGACTCCATAGTCAGACACACTGACGTCCCACTCACCAGGCTGAACAAGGAGAGGGTCACAGTAAGCTGCCTATCGGCTAGAATCCGCCACATAACACAAGCACTCTGGTCACTCCACGGCAAGTACAAATATGACACAGTCATTGTCCATGCTGGTGTGAACGACCTGAGACGTACCTCCCTGGACTACATGGAAAGAGACATAGAGGAGCTCTCTGATTATGTAGCCCAGGCAGGTATGACCCTGACCCTGAGCAGTATCCTTCCTTCACCAAGAATGATGCCACAATATAGAGACAAGATGATCAGCTTTAACAATTGGCTTAATGTCTGGTGTCATTCAAAGGGGATCCAGTTTCTGTCTGCCTGCGATGACATGCTTGACAAGCCACGCTGATTCGCAAGGGATGTCTTGCACCTGTCACCCCTGGGATTCCGGATATTGGCTAAGGCTCTTGCCACCCCCATAGTGCATTTTTTAGGCAAGGCTCAAATTCTAAACCTACCACCCTAGAAAACAAAAATGGGAAGAAACTGAGGGTAATGCTGCTCAATGCCAGAAGTCTAAATCTCAAAATGCACGCACTCGAGGCCCTTCTCAGTATGGAGAACATCGATGTCTGTGCTATAACTGAAACCTGGTTCAAGGCTCCTGAGAGCACCCGGCACTATTAGGTTTTACCTCATATCATGCGTTCCGGCCCCAAAACCCGGACCACATCACAAAAGGAGGGGGTGTATCCATATTCATAAAGGATACCCACACCTCCAGGTTGGTGGCAACGCATGAAGCTTGAAACCATCCAGGTGCAACTAACCATAGGCAAAACTGCTCTACAAATTGTAGCATGCTACAGGCCACCCTCTCAAACTCAGGAACCCCACACAACCTTCCTGAAGACACTGGAGGGTATAAATGTATCTCCAAACACCATCATATTGGGTGACTTCAACTACCCGAATATAGACTGGGAACATTACTCAAGCCCTAACTTTCTAGCCCAACAGTTCCTGGAGTTCATAAATTCAAATGCCATGGAACAGCTAGTCGCTGTTCCCACGAGAGGAGAAAATATACTAGATCTCATTATCACAAACATGGGGACAAAATGCTCCACACCGGAAGTATATCCCTCATTGGTGAGATCTGATCATAAAATAATCTCACTGGAAATCCACATCCTGCCCCCACCCCAAACAAAAAAGACCACAGTGAAGAACTTCTCTAAAGCAAACTTCACACTACTCAAGACTGGTGTGGTATCCTTCAAGGCCCCTGAGCCAGTGGAAACCACAACCCAAGCTGCGGAAGCCCTTACAAATGCCTTCTATGAACACCTCCAGGACTGCATGGATCAGGCAATCCCAAATAAAACCAAGACTCTTTCCACAAAGGGCAAACATCCATTCTGGTGGACCCCAGCCATTAACAAACTTTACAATAAGAGGAGAAAGCTATTACATGATAGAACAAAATCCATAAAAGGGAAGTCACCCCTGATCATTATTAGTAAAAAATTACGAGCACTCATAAAATCAACTAAGGCCAATTTTGAGAGAAAAATTGCCATGGATTCAAAGGACAATCATAAGGCCTTTTTCAGCTATGTTAGGAACCTGGGTGGAAACTCCCAGATATGCTCAGAATTAGTCCAAAATGATACAAAAATCACTGAACCCACAGACATTGCCAACATACTGGCAGACAGGTTCAGTGCAAACTTCACCCTCTCCCCTAAAGGAGAGATAACTATCCCAGCAGAGTGTAGCCTCCCAGACATCTCAAATGCGCAGGTGAAAGCTGCTCTCTCTAAAGCTAAAAACACAGCATCAATGGGACCGGATGGTGTCCCCGGCTGTGTGCTACACGAGCTAAATGAGGAATTAAACCCGCACATAAGGCAGCTGTTTAATCTCAGCCTTACTACAGGATACGTGCCCAAGGAGTGGCGTACGGCAACTGTGGTCCCACTCCACAAAGGCGGTGCCTCTATGGACCCTGGTAATTACCCCATAAGCTTAACAAGTCTAGTCTGCAAAGCTATGGAGAGGATCATAATGGAGCTCATAAACAAAGATATAGGGGACTTGCAGACATTGGACCCGACCCAGTTTGGCTTCGTCAAGGGCAGATCATGCCTTTTGAACTTGGTCGACTTCTTTGAAACAGTCACCAAGGCCATTGATGAGAGAAAGGCAGTCCATACAGCCTACCTTGACCTTGCAAAGGTTTCGACACAATACCCCACTCGGGTATTGTAGAAAAACTTACCAGCTTAAATGTAAACCCATATGTCACAAGATGGGTTGCAAACTGGCTTAAGGACAGAACCCACAGGGTTAGAGTTGCTGGCGCTATGTCAGACTCCAAGCCGGTCACAAGTGGTGTCCCACAGGGCTCGGTCCTTGGCCCCCTATTGTTCGGCATCTACTTCTCAGAAGTACAGGCCAACATGGGAGGACTTTGGCTGACAAAGTTTGCAGGCGACTGCAAATTGAGCCATAGTGGAAAGTGCATCGGACACGGATATCCTTCAGAAGAGACTCACGGAAACAGATAGCTGGTGCCAGAGCCATGGCCTGAAGTTAAACGCCAAAAAATGTATAGTCATACCCTTTGGGAAAAACAAGGTAACCCCAAGCTACCATATAGGTGGCAATCCACTAAGCACAGAAGAGGTTATCAGGGACCTGGGGACCCAGGTTGACAGTGGCCTTTCTTTTGACACTCACGTTGCTAAAGTGCTTAGAAAGACCTTCTACATTGCCCACCTGATCATGAAGGGATTCACATCCAGATCTAGTGAGGTCATTGATCCCCTGTACTCTTCACTTATCAGACCAATGATCGAGTACAATGCCCCATTCGGGATGTATCTCACCCGACATCTGCAACAATTGGAGAGACCCCAAAAGTTCCTCACCAAAAGGATAAAGGGACTCCAAAATCTGTCATATGCTGCCAGATTGAAGAAACTCCAGCTCTATTCAGTTGCATACCGTCTGCTCAGAGGTGACATGTGCCTGACATACAAGGCCATGTCCAACCCGAATTAATGGACATGCTCCACCTCAAAAAATCCAAATCCACCAAAACCACTAGAGCAAGCGACTTAAACCTTAGCACGGATATAAATAGGATTTGCTGGAGGGATAGATTTATCACTCAGAGACTCCCTATGCTGTGGAATAAAATCCCGATCCATGTGAGGCAGAGCACCTCGCTGGCTCTGTTCAAGAGAAATCTTGACCTGTGGATGGGAGATCGTAGGTTTATCCCGGGAATCATCTCTGTGTCACTGCTGGACAGAGGCACAACAAACTAATGGGCACAGTATTTTTTCATATAAGGGGTGGCGTAAGCCACAAAAATTTGGGCTAGGCTTATAAATGCCTTAGGGCAGATAGCCTAGTATAAACCTTTGAACCTATGAACCTATATGTACTATGTATAGATTTGTCCACATATATGCATCTCCATACATATATACATGTTGGCAAGGAGCTCCTCCATTGCTGTAAGAGGGTTAGGGATTTCCAAAGGTGATTAATTTGTGTTTGGATATAACAAGGGGTAGCTGTCTACTGGTGTTGATGAACAGTTGCCCATGTTAGGAAGGACCAGGTCAATGTGATGAGCATGTGCATTGGTACATGAGTAGCTTTCCCAGTAAATGGTGGAGTAGTTGAATTCAACCAGTATCTGAGTGTTAGGTTGGACAGTATTATCCTCCAGGGTGTTTAGGGACATGGAGCATGAGTGTTAGGACATGTTTTGGGACCTATAGCAGGCTGCGACCTGAACCACTATCCTACCCAGTATTAGCTACTCCTGCAGGTCCTTCAGTCACAGTTCTGCAGCCAAGGGATGTGGAATGGGTAATTGGCTGGTAGTGCAGGGGTGCTTCCTGCTGCCTTTAACCAGGTCTCTGTTACAGCACAGATGTCATAGTTTCCCATTTTAAGGAATATGTCCAGTGAGTGCATTTTCATATGAAGACATCTAGTGTGCAGTAGCATGACCCTCAGGTTGCATATGTTTTTATCTGTCACATATTTCTGTATATTTATGTATACATATGCATATATATATATATATATATATATATGTATTTACTTTTCTATATATATGTAAATATGCATATATGTGGATATACATGTGGCTGTAGGCTGTATATCTCTCTCTCTATATATAAATATATATATATATATATATATATATATATATATATATATGTGTGTGTGTGTGTGTGTGTATATATATATATATATATATATATATATATATATATATATATATATATATATATATATATATGTACTATGTATAGATTTGTCCACATATATGCATCTCCATACATATATACATGTTGGAAAGGAGCTCCTCCATTGCTGCAAGTGGGGCCTCTCTGGCTGGCCCCCCACAAGTAGCGGAACAGTCCCTTGCCACCGCAGCAGCCTGCTGCTGTGCATGCCAAATCAGGTCAGTGCCTGAGCCTGACCTGTTCATATGTGCAGCCATAGTTCCCCAAGGTGTTCACTCTCTGTGTGAGGTCTTCCCAGAGGGCTGTCCTCTCTTGCTGATGTTGCAAACCCCGACTGAAGAGGATATGGTAGTGTTCCAGGGTGGCCTCAGTTATGGCTGCTGTCTCCTGGACATCATAGGCTGGAAGCCTCTACATCACACCTGAAAGACATAAACAAGGAAAAACACATCACAGGACATCAGACATTGTCCATAGTTTTTTACAGAGACAGCTCACTGGTAATGAGTATCAGTAGCCACAACATTCCATCAAATAATACTCCAGTACCTAGCAGAATTGTATGGACATGCATAGCATTATGTGTAAGTAGGCAGTTTGCACCTGATTAATGATGAGGGTAGGGGTGCATGTAGTGTGCATATCCTTCTATACTAATGCAGAGCCAGGGGGATGATATTTGTCCTAAGCATGTCCAGAGCTGGTCATCTGTAGCTGTGGTGTGTGTGTATGTGCTGTGGATGACCTCCATTACAGGGTGGGTTGGATAGTTGCCTGTAAGACCACAGACATATGTGGGGATGGCCTTCCGATTGCCCTCAGTGCATGTGTCCTATTTGTACTCATACTCAGCATTACATTAATGCACGTGACCTGCTATGCGCAATCAGACACAGGTTGACATGCTGCCCAGATGGTTACTGCTGCTACACACATGGTGGTGGAATGAAGACGTACAGGGGAGTATGCAGCGAGAGGTAATGGCAAAGGAAAAGTGGGATTGACAGATAGCTGTAGAGAGTAGACATGAGTATAAAGAGATGACATGACAAAGAGAGTGTTGGACATGGCTGTGAATGTGGAGTCTGAAATACAGATGTGGAGTCTGGGGTTGTATGTAATGCTGGACAGCATGGATGGTGTATAGGGCCTGTAGCTATTGGCTAAACAGATGCACATAGCTAGGAAGGATATGCAGCACAAAAGGGTGATAAAGGAATATTGATTAAACATATAAGCTAGGAGTGTGTTTAGAACATATGGAAACATAACTTTGATGGCCTGTTCCATGAGGAAAATGGGGGAGGGAGGGAAGGTCAGCTGAGGTGGGTATGTTTAATCAGGGGTGCAACAGATTATCAAGGAGAATGTAAGGACAGTTATGAGGAGGTTAACAGTGGAAAGGCTGTTGTTCCAGGTGACTTACCTGTGATGCCTGGAGGTGTTTCTGAGACCTGGCAGTGGTATTTTTAACTGGATTGTTTACTGTAATCTTGGAAAGTGAGAGGATGTGTGAGATGTTGATGGATATGTATGGATACTGCTTATCTGAACAAGGGTGGTCTGCAGAGCTGTTGTAACAAGTGAGGGATGAAATTGATCAGTCACAGGATAAGGTAATGGTAAAGGGTGGTGGCAGCTAGGTTGATAACATGGTGTTGATTGATGATTTGCAGTATGGTTTCATGCCAGGTAAGAGTGTTACAGATGCAAATGTTGATCCACCAGTGTTGATAGAGCTCTGCACTGAGGCTGAGATGCAGCTGCATTGTGTCTATGTGCATCTACAGAGAACATATGTCATGCTGCCTCGAGAGTAGTTGTGGTATTGTATGTGGAGGTCATGGATGCCAGAGGAGTCTGTCAAACACCACAGGATATGTAGAAGGCTAGTGTGACAGCAGTGATTTCTGGTTTTGACATGACAGGTGGAGTTAAGGTGGAGGTGGGAGCACATCAGGGGTCAGCTGTGTGTCCTTTCACATTTGCAGTGGTGAGGGACAGGTTGACAGACATTATCAGACAGGGGCCTTTGTTGACTGTACAGTTTGCAGATGACATTATGGTCTGTAGTGAGATCAGGGGACAGGTTGGGGAGACCCTGGAGAGGTGGAGTTATGTTGTAGAGTGGGGAGGAATGATGGTCAGCAGGGCTAAGTAAGAATACATGTGTGTGAATGGGGTGGAGGATAGAGGAACGGTGACAATGCAGGGTGTAGTTTGGAAGGTTGATAGGTCTAACTACTTGGGAACACCAGTTCAGAGTCATGGGCAGTGTGGGGGAGAAGTGTACGAGAGAGTACAGGCAGGTTGTGTGTGGTGGGGAGGAGAGTCGGGAGTTATTTGTGACAGACAAGTACCATTAAGAGTGATATGTAAAGTCTACAGGAGGGTAGTGTGACTACATTATATTGGTTGCACACAGTGGGATTGTACAGAGAGGCAGGATTCAGGGCTGGACACAGCAGAGTGTGGGATGTTCACATTTGCACTGTGTGTGACAGGGGGATAGGATTAGACCTACACCAGCTACTTTCTCAGTTTCTAACAGCAATATTTCCATCATGGACCTGTGTTTAGGCCTCTATCCACGAGTATGTCAAACTTTGTCCATATATCATGCAGTCAAAGGCATAGAGATATGGTATATCATTACTTAGTGACATAATTTGTAATATCATCCCAGTTAGGTATCAGACTGCCAGACATTTTATGTGTAAGAGGCCTTATATATGATGACAAGGCCTGGACATTCTTTGGGAGTGTGTACAGTTGGGAGGTCTTTGTATTTCTGTCTATTGTTGACAGACTGTAAGGATTGTGTAGCAGTGTATTGTGAATATGTTATTTCTTGGGGGTAGATGTAAGTGCTATATTTCCTTTTCCATCTGCCTTTGAATGTGGATCCAGTTTCTGGTGCTCTGTCAAGTGTTACATTTTTGTAGGGTAAGACTGTTACATGCCCCATAACACAGTCAGGCATCATACTACACTGTGCATTGGGCCATTATATGTATGGGCGGTGTCTGAGTGTCAAACATGTTGACAGTTTGGTTCACACACTCCTTATACTACATGCACTTTCACACTGGTGTCTGTTTTTCAGTGCTGTTACATCCCTGGAGTGCCTGGTATATTTGCAATTACATGTGTATCCCCCATAGCAAGATTGCTTTTTTGTTGTGTCATTCTGCCTGTAGTTTGGATATTGCTTGGTGACATGGCTAGCAGCTCAGTGTATTTTCCCTAATGTGATGTTATGTCCAGATATTTGGCAAATGTGTATTGTTGCCTGGCCCACATAAGCATTGTATATGTCTGACACATCAGTGGGGGGAATGTGAAGATTTACATGACTAACTCCTGGGAAATCACTGGGTTTTGGACTTGTGCTATTCCACTCAACAGATGTTGGAACAGACAGGAGGGTGTTACTGCATCACATGTGTCAGCTCATCTACACCAGTATGTCAGATATGTCCACATTTTCATGCCCCCCCCCCTTTGCAAGGCTTGGTTATGCTTTCTTGCACTAAGCTATTCTGAGCATACCTGTCACCCACCAGATTGTTACAGACTGTCCACGTTTATTGCTCATATTTCTGGTCTGTTGAACAGTATCATTTTATTCCTTTCTGTGGTGAGTCACTGTCCTCATGTGGGGATGTCTGTCAGTATATGATGACATACATTACAGTTTCATAATGGAAATCCTTCTGAACATGTATGCTGACACACACCCTGTTACTGTAGTGACATTCTACATTTATACCTGCAGGCTGTACACTGTGTCCCTAGTGTTGGTCCATTGCCCCCCATTTTGCAGCCTTTGTCCAGATCTCTTGCACTTAGGGGTGGGGAGGTATGGTGCATTTAATGTATATCTATATATGGGTGTTTTTTCCTACAACGAAAATTCACTTTTTTGAAATGGGAAAGTACATCCCCACTTAAGCAAAAGTGCACTTTAACGAAGCTTTTGCTGAACCTACCGCACCACAATGGAGGACATTGAAAAATGGGCTATGTCCTCCACTGTGGTGTGATAGTCACAGACCTTAGGGTTAGGGCACGGGTCAAGGTAAGGGGATAGCCCTACTAACTATCCCCTTACCCTAACACCTGCCCTAACCCTAAGGTCCATGACTATCGCACCAGAGTGAAGGACATAGCATGATTTGGAATGTCTTCCACTGTCGTGCGGTAGTCACAAACCTTAGGGCTAGGGCAAGGGTTAGGGTAAGGGGATAGTAGGGCTATCCCCTTACCATGACCCATGCCCTAAACCTAAGGTCCGTGACTGCTAGCCCGTTCAGTCTAGCGGGTTTGCGAAAGCGCACTTTCGTGATAGTGCACTTTCGCGTTAGTGTGGGTGTACTTTTGAAGTTCGAAGTAGTGAACTTTTGTTCTTTGAAAGTACACCCCTATATAATATATATATATATATATATATATATATAGATAGATATTTCATATGTGTGTGTGTGTGTGTGTGTGTGTGTGTGTGTGTGTGTGTGTGTGTGTGTGTGTGTGTGTGTGTGTGTGTGTGTGTGTATAAATGCATATATATCTATAACTGTATATGTATGTATATGTATGTATGTCTGTATATATATATATATATATATATATATATATATATATATATATATATATATAAATATATATGTATATATAGATATGTCTGTATATGTATATTTATATACATATATGTACATATATATGTATATATATATATGTATATATATATATATATATATATATATATATATATATGTGTGTGTGTGTGTGTGTGTGTGTGTGTGTGTGTGTGTGTGTACCTAGATATATATTTATATATATGTATATATTATGTAATATATATTTATCCATATATATATATATATATATATATATATATATATATATATATATATATATATTATATATTTTTTTTAGATATGCCTATTGATATATCAGTATATTTCTTGTTTGATATCTACACATTATTTTATTTTATGATACATATGTATATATTATGTATGTGTAATTTCATATGTGCAGCTACATATATCACTTTTCATATGCATCTATCATCATACACATCTATATTTGTATATTTATATATTATAAGCATGCTGGTTCCACAATGTTTGTTCCATAGTATTCTATACCTGCATTGACTAGTAAAGTAATGTCTTTCGGGTTTTCCTGGTTAGGGGTTGCCATAGCGGAACGCCGGCCTGCTAATAATTGGCAGTAGATTTTTATGGTGCTGAGTTGCCAGCCCGACGCCCAGCCTACAAAGAAGGTACACCCATTCACACATGCACCTATTTGCATGTCTTTATATGTCACTCGACCACGGGGAGGACATGCAGACTTCACACAGAAGGCGCTCCAGCCGAGAATCGAAGGGAGAACCTCTTGCTGTGAAGCGACAATGCTAACTGCTGCACCACCGTGACCATTCTATACCTGTATTGAATGATATATTTAAAAAAAAAAAACATTCCAGCATACAGCTCTGATGGAGTAGTGATACATTTCTCTGACTGTGGTGTACATGGTCCTGGGTTCAAGACTGAGCAGTGCTGATTATTTTTTTGCTGAGCAGAATAAGGGCTGTTGGATGCAGAGTAATTAAGGCATTTTTAAGCAGTTGTTAGCGCATTTGCGTGGTGGTAAGTAATGCTAAGTTCTAGTTAAATATGTTTACAGACAGTCTTAAAAGTGCTTAATCTTTGTAGGCATTGCTTAGCGCCGGGCAAACAGGCTTAATCCCACTTACTACTGCTTAAAAGTGCTTACTCCACTTACCCCCGTGCTAGTTTGTTTAAAAGAAAAGAAAAAAGGGGTGATAGGAAAGTGGTGAAAAAGAAGGCACAAAGAGGGAAAGGCAATAGTGAAAGTAGCTAGGGATGTGCAGGATGGGTGTAGGGAAGGTCCATAGCTATCCATATCTTCTACAGCAACCACTGTGCATATATATTGAATTTGGAGGTATATTTGGACATTCAAACCCCTGAGAGAGGGGTGAGGACAACACTAATGTGTTGTGAAGCCAGTTAAGCCAGCTTACATGTGTCCGTGGACAAGTGTGTGAAATGGACAGCTATGTCTAGGGCAAAATATTTTTGGGAACAGATTTCCCTTTTTTGTTAAGGTGAGAGTGGGATGTTGGGGAAGGATAGTAGGTATATTTGGAGAGATAGTCTGGGTAGGAAGACAGACAAGACAGCATATAGGGGCAGTATATGACACATTTGGGAGGTAAACACCTTGGGCGTGGAGGGGTGTTTGGAAATTGGAAGCCCATGAGTCCCCAATGGAAACAGTGAGACTGAGGTCCCCACCCATGGGCAGTCATCACTGCACCTTCACGGCCCCTAAGGTGGCTGTGCTGGGGTCTGAGCAGGAGGGGCAGACTTATCCTCTAATTGCACCATGCAGCCCTCAAGCTGGCATAGCAGATCTCCAAACTCCTTTCCGAGCTCGCTATGCACCAAACCCCGGACCTGGCTTTGGGTGACAGGATCCTGTCCACGCCCACTTCCAGGGGGGCAGGAGCCCCATCCCCTGAAGCGGTTCCACCCGAAGGTGGTGCAGGACCACCGGATGAGGAGGTCCCGGGATGGGTCCCAGACATGCTGGGGCCCGGCGCCACGGCCAGATGAGGTGGGAGAGGTGGGTCTGCTGGGGCCTGCCTTCCCAAAAATGCTATGGTGTTACACTTTTAGCACATATGTGGGTTAGTAATAGTCAACACAATCCAGGATTAGTTATAACAGCATGCATAGATAGTCCCATTAAGCCCAAACAACAGATTTGGAACAGTTGCATAGCAAATTGAACACATGCATATATGGAATCACAGTGGCCATTACAATGGCATGCAGGTTACATTGATAGCAACAGGCCACCAATGATAGTATTTCAACATGGAGCATTAATAGAAACACATTTCAATATTTGTGGAACAATAGGACATATGTCCCAACAGTAGGTTTGGTGTAAACATACCCATTGATTTGTGTGCTTAGAATATTATTGAAGATATGGTGGGGGAAGAGGGAGATGTCAATTAATAACTTGTATATCCTTGCAGTACTCACAACTTTAATGATCATTGCTCTAATCATTACTCTACAGGTATTATTACAATAACCTATGGCCTTGGTTTGGGCAGTGGTATGTTTGTACACACGTGTATACTTCAACTGTCTTATAGCTAAATTCTACTTTTCTTACCTGGTAGACCTGTGGAGGGAATGTTTATTAACACTACCTGACTGTTTCTACACATATTCCCAGATTCCTAGTTAAAATGATGCACATACCTCTCAATCTCTTAATGCACAACATGTGGACAAAGCTTGACAACATGGGGGTACAAATAGGGACATATTTTGAATATTGCTCTTATAAACTTTTAGACAGTTGCTAGAGTAACAGGATTCATTTTAATATACATTTTCTGAAGGATTTGATGTCTGACACTCAAATGTATGTCATTATTTGGTGACTACAATCCTGCGATCATCCCAGTGATTCGCCAGGAAAAAAGGGGGGCAGGCCAAAAATATGAGCCAAATATCTGGACATTCTGGGAAAATCTGTACAGTTGAGAGGTATGATTATGCATACAGCTTACTACCACTCCCAGGATTCGAACCATGGCCATGTCTGCTAAAGAATTTCTCTTTCATTAGAGGGGAGCTATTTAGAAACCGCTGTCTGTTCCTTCTGTGTTTTCTAAGTCTCTCTTGGTTGTATAATCTTACATTGTAATTACAAGCCTTATACAGACATTCCTAGATATTTTATGTAGCAGTGTGAGAAACAGTGGTTGACACAACAGTACTATTCTGATATCAGATCTTGGTGAACGCTACATGTCAGGCCATACAATACCAGAGTAAACGCAACCAGTCCAGGAGTTAAATCTTTATTGCCAGACAGTTACAGTTTTCTTATCTGAAAGACCTGTGGGGGAATGCTTGTTAACACTACCTGACTGTTTCTACACATATTCCCAGATTCCTAATTAAAATTATGCATACCTCTCAATCTCTTAATGCACAAACTCTTGACAAAACTTGACAACATGGGGACATATTTTGAATATTCCTCTTATAAACTTAAAGAGTTGCTAGAGTAACAGGATTTGTTTTAATATACATTTTCTGAAGGATTAGAAGTCCAAAACTCAAATGTATGTCATTATTTAGTGACTACAATTCTGAGATCATCCCAGTGATTTGCCAGGAGAAAGAGGAAAAGGCCAAAATATGAGCCACTTATCTGGACATTCTGCAAAATCTGTACAGTTGATAGGTATGATTATGCATTCAGCCTACTACCACTCCCAGGGTTCGAGCCATGTCTGTGTGTGCTAAAATGCAACAATTTGTATTTCATCAGAGTGAGCTATTTAGAAACTGCTGTGTGTTTATTCAGTGTTTTCTCTCTAAGTCTCTCTTGGTTGTACTATCTAACCTTGTACTTACAACAGTCTTATACATACATTCATAGGCATATTTTTATACAGCACAGTGTGGGTAACAGTGGTTAACACAACATTACTATTCAGAGAATGCAACAATAAATGCCATACAATACCATAGTAAACACAACCAGTCCAGGATTTAGAACTTTATTGCCAGGCAGTTACAGTTTTATTTAAATATCACCTATATGGGACTATTACTGTCTTATTGTCTGGTTTATTCAGTACAACCCATACACAGCTTTTATACTGCCAGGTGAATTTCTACTACTTTATATTTATTTGGTATGACTACTACAAGCAGGATTATTACTCACCAGCCTTGCAACGTAGCCTTTGCAACCTACTGGCATGGGCTTCCTGATTCACAGCCCACTCAGCTGTAGCTGTAAAGGGAATAGAGAAATATTTAGGCATACCTATCCATCACATTCACAGGCTGAACACTGGTAAACAGTTATTGATATGAATACTTACACACTACTGGGGCATCACCCCCTCTGCCCAGCTTCTTGGACCCATGCATTCAAGAGCTCCTTCTTCCTTTGCTTCAAGTCAGCATAGTGGTCCCGGACCTGCTCACCAGTCTGAGGGATACCAGTGGCACTGGTGAGATCATGGGCAAGACAGTCCCAGGCTTCTGCTTTATATTGGGAGTCCTGGTACTGGCCCTGCAGCAGTCTCTCATCATGTTTTTTTACCAGGAGTCCTACCAGGACCTTGGACTCCTGTATGCCCCAGCATTGTGCCTGGAAGCGCATGCCCTCACCAGCACCTGCCATACTGCCTACACTGGGAAGCTGCAACCAGTTATGAGCTGTATTCCTGCCTGTGGTGTTTAAATACAGCTGATTTCCCACCCTTTGCTATAATTGGATGGTTTTGAATATGCTGAGCTAAGCTAAGCTATGGCAAACCTGCTTAGCTAAGATTGGCAGTGCTTAAAGGTGCATTCTTACACCTGGTAAGCAGAGCTGTGCAATACTTAGCATTGCTTATTTTAAATTTTATAGACTATCTGCTGTATGGGATTGATTCATCATTCATTACATATTATAAATTTGTTTACTGTCCCTGACATCCCCCAATGTGCTTTCTTTACATATATTCATGTGTGACTTTACTGTATGGAGCACTTGTGTTTATATGGTGGTTTCACAACTTTATTAAACTGACACCCCACATCTGGACCTACTACAGTACTCTGGTTAACAAATATATGTTATTTAGTAGCTAATTATAAAAAAAATGTTTATGTACTGCTTTCACATGTAAAATGCAAATTGGTTACAGTGGGGATCGAACCAAGAATAACTGCTTGTAAAGTGTACACTCTAACCACTACACTACACTATTGGAGTACTGGTCATGTGGACTGTCTCTTGCTATTTAACTTCTTGTGCTGTTTAAGCTGGTTTAAGCATAGATAAGCAACGGCACACCCAGCAGCGATGGTTAAACTTTATTGCATGTATAAAAAAATATATTTGTTGTGTTTTATTATTTGTACCCTTCAGAATATCCCTTCTAATGCTGAACCTGTTATTCTATCAACTTTCTGCTTTGTGGGACAATTGTCCCTTATGGCTTTCCACATTCCTTACTCTGATGGGTTGGGAGGTGCTTATGCTACATCTGTTATTCTTTCAACTTTTGCTTTGGTAGGGACGATTGTCCCTTATGGCTTTGACCAGATTTCATACCCTGATGGCTTGGGGGGGTATTACAAGCATTCTCACTCATTTTAAATTTCTGAACAGCAATTCTGGTGTGCAGGGGGTGTGTGTATTGTGAGAGCACTGCTCTTAGACACACCCCCTGCACTCGTACACAGAACCGTGTCCATTTAACAACATGGCAGCGCGCCTTCATTAATATTTGTGGTGCGCTACCATGCTGTACAGGAATGGTCCCTTGCATGCAGGAATAAGCTATTCCTGCACGGAAGTTTGCTGAATCCTGGGGATATTATGGAATGCCTTAAAATGTATATTAAAGATAGAATGAGAAGATGGGTTACTAATAAAATGAAAAAGTGGGATAAAGAATAGTTAGCAATACAAGATGAAATAATACAAAGCGAGGTCTGAACAACAAATAAATTAGATAATTCTGAAGTAATTAAAAATGAATGACAAGCTAGAAAACAGTTTTAACATAAAGTGGAGATAGTTTTAGAAAAATTAAAATTGCACAGTCATGTGATATTAGCTAATAGAAGTAAGATGTTAAGCAAAAAGCCACACACCATTAATATCCAAAATCCTCACACTAATAAGCTTACTTCTGTTATAGAGGAAATGCTTAATATTAAAAATGTTCATGAGGATTTTAAGAAAGATAAAAATAAAAATCCTGATAATTACAAAATTGACAAGTATTTAAAGAAAAATGTTACCAATAAACTTAGTAGCCAACAAATATCTGTTTTAAATAAGTCTGTTAGTGTAATAGAAGTTAAAGTGACTTTAAAAAGGGAAAATGGTAAAGCACTAGGATTAGATGGTTTAAGTATGGAATTATATATTCTGCTTCAATTAAATATTTTTGAATTACTGAGTGATGTTTTCAGGATAATTTGGAGTGACAAAATAATTCCTCCCACATGGAAATTTTCTGTAATATTAACTGCACTCAAACAAGGAAAGGAAATAAGTTAGTTTCCTTATACTGGCTGTCATGAAAGGAGATACTGCCAGCCAGCTATCTGGAATTTTGTAAATAAATATATGTAATTTGTGATTATCAACATGATTCATATAAGATGTTTGTGTTACAACTGTATTAGAACTGTATGTTATTGGTGGATCAAACTGCTGGTACAAAAGTGTGTGTTGAAAACGTATTTTACAAAGTACTAATCCTAAAGATATATCCACAGTGTACCCTACTGGAAAAGAACAGAAATGTACATACACTATTGTAACTGTTTAAATGCATATATTTTAACAATGGAAACAGGAACACATGAGGTTAACTTCAGAAAAATAGCTGAAATTAAATAACTTTATGGCTGAGCCATAAAAAAGATGTTCTCTTTCAGTTTCAGTGCAGCAATAGAGATAATGTCTGTACTAGAGAAGTTTTCTGTATTGTCTTTAAAGGTAGAGGAATGTAAATAATTTAACGACTTCCACCATTTGCCAAAAGATCTGAGAGCTATGTATTTTCACATGTGGATGCTAAATACCTTTAGCAGTGGGATGTTTACCTGGGATAGTCAGATGACAAGAAATGATGTTATTCTGCAAGCTATCCCAGCAGTAATATTTCTGATATTAATTTGGTAGTATAAAAAATGAAAATGCCAGTAGATCCAAACTTTGGATACTCTATCAAAGCCTGTTTGTCCGAGGCGCTAGAGGAGTGTTACTGTTTTTTATTAAAAAGTTTGAATCTACTGACATTGCCATTTTTTATACTTTTTTTTGCTTTCTTTTGTTTGTTTATATTAACTTGGGAAGTCTCTGAGAACGATAGTATTTTGTATTTTGTCTTTGACCTGACAACATCAAATTCTAATCACCACATCTGCCTTGCTTGCTCTGAAGTAAGTGTACTAGGGTACAGTATAATTCTTTTTGATATAGTTAGGGATATAGCAAAGCTTAGCTTAGATATTTTTATTTATTTATTTGAGACTGTCCTGCAATTTTGTTTTTGAATATTTCCTGTGATTTTGAACTCTGATATCACTGTACATATATATATTTAGTATTTTCTTTTTCTTTTATTATTTATTATTAAATATATTTAAACATTTCATTGTGGCTGATCTTTGTGAAACATATTTAAGTTCTGAGAGTACTTACATATTTATTTGGTGATACTCTGTTGGCCATTCCTAATAGCCTTGCTCTTGGTCAAACTACCATTTGTATTGATAGTAACATTACACAGTAAGATTGGACACCCTTTTTAAGGGCCTTAAAGTACCCAATAAAGAGTTGGCTGGTGGCAGTAATAACTACCTTATAGTCTGGGCAGAAGGGGGCATAGCAAGTGCCAGCCTTTCCCAGGGGTGTGTATGTGTATAAATCAAACCTCAAAGTGTGTGTGTGTTTGTGTGTGTGTGTGTGTGTGTGTGTGTGTGTGTGTGTGTGTGTGTGTGTGTGTGTGTGTGTGTGTGTGTGTGTGTGTGTGTGTGTGTGTGTGTGTGTGTGTGTGCATGCGTGCATGCGTGTGTGTGCGTGTGTGCGTGTGTGTGTGTGTATATGTGTGTGTGTGTGTGTGTGTGTGTGTGTGTGTGTGTGTGTGTGTGTGTGTGTGTGTGTGTGCACCTATAAGCTACTTGGGCAGGGACACAAAGCACTGGTTGGACACAGAGAGTTCTGGAGGTCTTGGCTTGGCCACTCAGCTGAGATCTCAACTCTATAGTTGTGGTAGTGTGGATTCTTACTAGGGATCTGGAGAAAGAGGGATAAACCAGACCCAGACTGACTGTGATCTCTGTGTGCTCTTAAGGGAAATTACTCTTGATGCAGAGAGCTGCATCTGGAAATACTGTGTGTGTACCTGTTATTGTCCCAGTGCACATCAACCACTGGTGCTAGTGGTAAGGATTGAAGCTCCTTGATTACTGGGACAGAGGTAGGGTCATATAGGCCTATTTCATTATTAAATGTAGACCATAAAATACTTACTTCCATCTTTGCTACAAGATTAAGAGATGTAGTAGATAACTGATAAAGATCAAACAGGATTTATAATCAATAGAGTAATCTATTATAATATTAAAAGGATAGTATCTTAGATTTAGCAAAAGGAATGAAAAAGAAATTGGCCCTAATTCACTTAGATATTGAAAGAACTTTTGATTCTGTAGATTGGAAATACTTGTTTAAAACTTTAGAAGTATTTGCATTTCCAGAACAATTTACTGGAATATTAAAATATTAAAAAAACTGTATAGAGACTCCAAATCACATGCTAAAATTGCAACACCACAATCCAAAAACAGCAGATGACAAACTCCCCAACACTCGAGACCTTGGATACCGATAAAAGCAAAGTTTTTATTTACATAAAATAAATAAATAACACTGGAGCTCCTACACAGGGTTAAGCGCTTTCATCTGTCAACTCGCAGATTTCATCAGAACCGTTATGCTCCTTCATTTCATTGTATTTAAACACTTTTAGCCAAAATTCAATTGAATTAAAACACACTCTGATTTTATAAAACACTCTAATATAAAAAACTCTCTAATTTAAAAAACACAGTGTTACACATTAAATATAGACCTTGGTGAATTTCTTACTCCTACAAAATACTTTTACCTGTTTACACTTATATGTTGTATTATGTAAAATTTATATATAATAAATAATGCAAGTAAAAAATCATGTTCCTAATTCAAATACTTACAATTTATACAATATATTGTACCAAATGTGATATTTAATTACATGAGTAGATAAAAGTAGGGAACTGGAAGACATACTTGTCCTGGATAGAAAGCAAATGGCAAATATGTACTGACGCAACCACATCACCTGGTATAAATGATTTTATTAGTGTCAAACCCTTTTTGGAATTAAACTAATATTGCATTAACACATACTAATACTGTACAATTACTACTACATACACCATCTAGAATACTTGTTATTAGGGGTGCCACTTTTAGCTATACATTCCTGTATAACTCATATCACACTTGATAATATATATATTTTTAGTATGTTAATAAAACTTTTGGCAGAGTTCTGTTCATGTGTATAAAATATGTGTTCAGACATTATAGAATGATCAAACATAAGTATGACTTTTATCTACTCATGTAATTAAATATCACATTTGGTACAATATATTGTATAAATTGTAAGTATTTGAATTAGGAACATGATTTTTTACTTGCATTATTTATTATATATAAATTTTTACATAATACAACATATAAGTGTAAACAGGTAAAAGTATTTTGTAGGAGTAAGAAATTCACCAAGGTCTATATTTAATGTATAACACTGTGTTTTTTAAATTAGAGAGTTTTTTATATTAGAGTGTTTTATAAAATCAGAGTGTGTTTTAATTCAATTGAATTTTGGTGCCTAAAAGTGTTTAAATACAATGAAATGAAGGAGCATAACGGTTCTGATGAAATCTGCGAGTTGACAGATGAAAGCGCTTAGCCCTGTGTAGGAGCTCCAGTGTTATTTATTTATTTTATGTAAATAAAAACTTTGCTTTTATCGGTATCCAAGGTCTCGAGTGTTGGGGAGTTTGTCATCTGCTGTTTTTGGATTGTGGTGTTGCTGTTACTACTACTTGTTTTATCTGGTCGTTTATTTGGCAGAAGAGGCTACCCCGAGAACTTCATTGAGCTCTGAGGAATACCGTACACTTCGGAATGAGATGACATCACTACAAGGCGACGTTAATAAACTTTTAGACCTAGTCAACAAGCTTACGAAGCGGTTTTGGTGGCGGAGGCACCGCTAAAACTTCTAATAACAGTATAACGGAGATTGTAGCGGACGGCAGGGCAATCGGCCAATCCAGGAAATCTAGGAACTCTAATAGCACTGTTACTGCACAGTTGGTGCTAGTGGATGAAGCGATCGATAGTGTGAACATGAGTGAGATCCCAAATGGACAGGGCAAGACCTCTATCGATGGAGCTAGGCAGCAACTTGATTTAGGTGAGAACACCATAAAATGTTTCCATGGAAGCAGACTTTACATTCGATTTTAGCCTGTTCCACACCAACGAGGAGAACATAAGAAAGGGTGCGTCCAAAATTATATCAGGACAAAATACGAACATATTCATCAGTTGCCAACACGGCAAAAACAAAAATACAGGTACTGTTTTAATAAATATTTATCAAGTCCTAAAAGAAATTACAAACAAACTACGGACTGTAATGATAAAGACAATGGTAACATGGTTAATGATTTTTTGATGGATGATTTTGATTTTAAAGGCAAACCAGTGTCTGCGACTGGATTGCAACATAATGAGAGATCTTATAAACACAACTATAAACAAGATGATATTAAAGACAGAATTTATTTGTTAGGCAAAAATTAGTACAATTAAAGAGTGCGAATAGACAATGCTTATCTTGAGAAGTGTCTCAGTTTACATATAGTTCCTAAGGGATTGAGATTTTTTAAATTACCCTTGGGTATTAAGTTCAACCTCAATATTGTTACAGAATTTAACATAATGTTTGACGATTTTGGTTTCACTTACATGAAACAACTGATTAAATGTAATGAATTGAAGATGAACGAGCTTTTACAGGAAGTTGAGTGTTTAAATGAAACTATAATACAAGATGACATGTTTGAGCACTGGTATGATTGCTATTCCAACCAGTTCAACCTAGCAAAAGGGAAAGTTAGGAATGTGTACGATAGGAAAATGCACAAAATAGAAAGGGACTTGGAGTTATACAGTTGTGACAGAGCCTACATCTGGCCACATTTTGACAATGAAGATAAGGACAGGTTTGAGGTGGTATCCACTAAGGGTAGAAAGAGAAATTTAAGAGTTAATGAGGACGAAAATTTTCAGGGGGGACGATATTACCCAGCACCAAAAAGCAACAAAGAAGATATTGAAAGTTAACAAAACTAAGAAAAGAGAAAGAAAAAGGTGACTTTTACCGACGCCCTACCGTTGGTATGTGCCCATCCCCCATTTGTAGCATCTAGTACACCAGTTACTAACACCACCACTAATATTAGTGAATCTTCAGACAAGTATGTTAACAGGACAGACAATGTACAAAGTACAATTGACACCCCCGTGTTGGGAGAGACTGTTGAGAAAAATCTTACAATCAGTAGCTATCAAGGGTTCAATGTGTACAATTATACTAACATTAAAGTTACAGATGATATCATATCCCTGTTCAGTAAGGGAATGAAATTTATACCCACGGTCAAGTTTAATTTATTTGATCTAATTAAAGAAATTAAACTATTTTGTAGACGGTTGAACCTAGCTATTCAATTTAATGATGATCCTAACAAGAACAACTCTACAAAGAGCAGATCTACACTTGTCAAAAAAAGTACATATATTCCTGTTATGAATGGCCATGTAGCTAGCTTTGAAAAAATGGTTTGCAAAGACATTTACTACCTCTATAAGGAATTAAACAACAACTGTAGGGGTAACCTATTCCCAGCAGATTAGAACCATGGCCATGTCTGCTAAAGAATTTCTCTTTCATTAGAGGGGAGCTATTTAGAAACTGCTGTCTGTTCCTTCTGTGTTTTCTAAGTCTCTCTTGGTTGTATAATCTTACATTGTAATTACAAGCCTTATACAGACATTCCTAGATATTTTATGTAGCACAGTGTGAGAAACAGTGGTTGACACAACAGTACTATTCTGATATCAGATCTTGGTGAACGCTACATGTCAGGCCATACAATACCAGAGTAAACGCAACCAGTCCAGGAGTTAAATCTTTATTGCCAGACAGTTACAGTTTTCTTATCTGAAAGACCTGTGGGGGAATGCTTGTTAACACTACCTGACTGTTTCTACACATATTCCCAGATTCCTAATTAAAATTATGCATACCTCTCAATCTCTTAATGCACAAACTCTTGACAAAACTTGACAACATGGGGACATATTTTGAATATTCCTCTTATAAACTTAAAGAGTTGCTAGAGTAACAGGATTTGTTTTAATATACATTTTCTGAAGGATTAGAAGTCCAAAACTCAAATGTATGTCATTATTTAGTGACTACAATTCTGAGATCATCCCAGTGATTTGCCAGGGAGAAAGAGGAAAAGGCCAAAAATATGAGCCACTTATCTGGACATTCTGCAAAAATCTGTACAGTTGATAGGTATGATTATGCATTCAGCCTACTACCACTCCCAGGGTTCGAGCCATGTCTGTGTGTGCTAAAAATGCAACAATTTGTATTTCATCAGAGTGAGCTATTTAGAAACTGCTGTGTGTTTATTCAGTGTTTTCTCTCTAAGTCTCTCTTGGTTGTACTATCTAACCTTGTACTTACAACAGTCTTATACATACATTCATAGGCATATTTTTTATACAGCACAGTGTGGGTAACAGTGGTTAACACAACATTACTATTCAGAGAATGCAACAATAAATGCCATACAATACCATAGTAAACACAACCAGTCCAGGATTTAGAACTTTATTGCCAGGCAGTTACAGTTTTATTTAAATATCACCTATATGGGACTATTACTGTCTTATTGTCTGGTTTATTCAGTACAACCCATACACAGCTTTTATACTGCCAGGTGAATTTCTACTACTTTATATTTATTTGGTATGACTACTACAAGCAGGATTATTACTCACCAGCCTTGCAACGTAGCCTTTGCAACCTACTGGCATGGGCTTCCTGATTCACAGCCCACTCAGCTGTAGCTGTAAAGGGAATAGAGAAATATTTAGGCATACCTATCCATCACATTCACAGGCTGAACACTGGTAAACAGTTATTGATATGAATACTTACACACTACTGGGGCATCACCCCCTCTGCCCAGCTTCTTGGACCCATGCATTCAAGAGCTCCTTCTTCCTTTGCTTCAAGTCAGCATAGTGGTCCCGGACCTGCTCACCAGTCTGAGGGATACCAGTGGCACTGGTGAGATCATGGGCAAGACAGTCCCAGGCTTCTGCTTTATATTTGGAGTCCTGGTACTGGCCCTGCAGCAGTCTCTCATCATGTTTTTTTACCAGGAGTCCTACCAGGACCTTGGACTCCTGTATGCCCCAGCATTGTGCCTGGAAGCGCATGCCCTCACCAGCACCTGCCATACTGCCTACACTGGGAAGCTGCAACCAGTTATGAGCTGTATTCCTGCCTGTGGTGTTTAAATACAGCTGATTTCCCACCCTTTGCTATAATTGGATGGTTTTGAATATGCTGAGCTAAGCTAAGCTATGGCAAACCTGCTTAGCTAAGATTGGCAGTGCTTAAAGGCGCATTCTTACACCTGGTAAGCAGAGCTGTGCAATACTTAGCATTGCTTATTTTTAATTTTATAGACTATCTGCTGTATGGGATTGATTCATCATTC
Source organism: Protopterus annectens (assembly GCF_019279795.1). Classification (NCBI taxonomy): domain Eukaryota; kingdom Metazoa; phylum Chordata; order Ceratodontiformes; family Protopteridae; genus Protopterus; species Protopterus annectens. The sequence goes on from NC_056748.1 coordinate 962,272,950, forward strand.
ATTACATATTATAAATTTGTTTACTGTCCCTGACATCCCCCAATGTGCTTTCTTTACATATATTCATGTGTGACTTTACTGTATGGAGCACTTGTGTTTATATGGTGGTTTCACAACTTTATTAAACTGACACCCCACATCTGGACCTACTACAGTACTCTGGTTAACAAATATATGTTATTTAGTAGCTAATTATAAAAAAAATGTTTATGTACTGCTTTCACATGTAAAATGCAAATTGGTTACAGTGGGGATCGAACCAAGAATAACTGCTTGTAAAGTGTACACTCTAACCACTACACTACACTATTGGAGTACTGGTCATGTGGACTGTCTCTTGCTATTTAACTTCTTGTGCTGTTTAAGCTGGTTTAAGCATAGATAAGCAACGGGCACACCCAAGCAGCGATGGTTAAACTTTATTGCATGTATAAAAAAAAATATATTTGTTGTGTTTTATTATTTGTACCCTTCAGAATATCCCTTCTAATGCTGAACCTGTTATTCTATCAACTTTCTGCTTTGTGGTACAATTGTCCCTTATGGCTTTCTCCACATTCCTTACTCTGATGGGTTGGGAGGTGCTTATGCTACATCTGTTATTCTTTCAACTTTTGCTTTGGTAGGGACGATTGTCCCTTATGGCTTTGACCAGATTTCATACCCTGATGGCTTGGGGGGGTATTACAAGCATTCTCACTCATTTTAAATTTCTGAACAGCAATTCTGGTGTGCAGGGGGTGTGTGTATTGTGAGAGCACTGCTCTTAGACACACCCCCTGCACTCGTACACAGAACCGTGTCCATTTAACAACATGGCAGCCTTCATTAATATTTGTGGTGCGCTACCATGCTGTACAGGAATGGTCCCTTGCATGCAGGAATAAGCTATTCCTGCACGGAAGTTTGCTGAATCCTGGGGATACTATGGAATGCCTTAAAATGTATATTAAAGATAGAATGAGAAGATGGGTTACTAATAAAATGAAAAAGTGGGATAAAGAATAGTTAGCAATACAAGATGAAATAATACAAAGTGAGGTCTGAACAACAAATAAATTAGATAATTCTGAAGTAATTAAAAATGAATGACAAGCTAGAAAACAGTTTTAACGCATAAAGTGGAGATAGTTTTAGAAAAAATTAAAATTGCACAGTTATGTGATATTAGCTAATAGAAGTAAGATGTTAAGCAAAAAGCCACACACCATTAATATCCAAAATCCTCACACTAATAAGCTTACTTCTGTTATAGAGGAAATGCTTAATATTAAAAATGTTCATGAGGATTTTAAGAAAGATAAAAATAAAAATCCTGATAATTACAAAATTGACAAGTATTTAAAGAAAAATGTTACCAATAAACTTAATAGCCAACAAATATCTGTTTTAAATAAGTCTGTTAGTGTAATAGAAGTTAAAGTGACTGTAAAGAGGCCAAATGGTAAAGCGCTAGGATTAGATGGTTTAAGTATGGAATTATATATTCTGCTTCAATTAAATATTTTGAATTACTGAGTGATGTTTTCAGGATAATTCGGAGTGACAAAATAATTCCTCCCACATGGAAATTTTCTGTAATATTAACTGCACTCAAACAAGGAAAGGAAATAAGTTAGTTTCCTTATATCGGCTGTCATGAAAGGAGATACTGCCAGCCAGCTATCTGGAATTTTGTAAATAAATATATGTAATTTGTGATTATCAACATGATTCATATAAGATGTTTGTGTTACAACTGTATTAGAACTGTATGTTATTGGTGGATCAAACTGCTGGTACAAAAGTGTGTGTTGAAAACGTATTTTACAAAGTACTAATCCTAAAGATATATCCACAGTGTACCCTACTGGAAAAGAACAGAAATGTACATACACTATTGTAACTGTTTAAATGCATATATTTTAACAATGGAAACAGGAACACATGAGGTTAACTTCAGAAAAATAGCTGAAATTAAATAACTTTATGGCTGAGCCATAAAAAAGATGTTCTCTTTCAGTTTCAGTGCAGCAATAGAGATAATGTCTGTACTAGAGAAGTTTTCTGTATTGTCTTTAAAGGTAGAGGAATGTAAATAATTTAACGACTTCCACCATTTGCCAAAAGATCTGAGAGCTATGTATTTTCACATGTGGATGCTAAATACCTTCAGCAGTGGGATGTTTACCTGGGATAGTCAGATGACAAGAAATGATGTTATTCTGCAAGCTATCCCAGCAGTAATATTTCTGATATTAATTTGGTAGTATAAAAATGAAAATGCCAGTAGATCCAAACTTTGGATACTCTATCAAAGCCTGTTTGTCCGAGGCGCTAGAGGAGTGTTACTGTTTTTATTAAAAGTTTGAATCTACTGACATTGTCATTTTTATACTTTTTGCTTTCTTTTGTTTGTTTATATTAACTTGGGAAGTCTCTGAGAACGATAGTATTTTGTATTTTGTCTTTGACCTGACAACATCAAATTCTAATCACCACATCTGCCTTGCTTGCTCTGAAGTAAGTGTACTAGGGTACAGTATAATTCTTTTTGATATAGTTAGGGATATAGCAAAGCTTAGCTTAGATATTTTTATTTATTTATTTGAGACTGTCCTGCAATTTTGTTTTGAATATTTCCTGTGATTTTGAACTCTGATATCACTGTACATATATATATTTAGTATTTTCTTTTTCTTTTATTATTTATTATTAAATATATTTAAACATTTCATTGTGGCTGATCTTTGTGAAACATATTTAAGTTCTGAGAGTACTTACATATTTGTTTGGTGATACTCTGTTGGCCATTCCTAATAGCCTTGCTCTTGGTCAAACTACCATTTGTATTGATAGTAACATTACACAGTAAGATTGGACACCCTTTTAAGGGCCTTAAAGTACCCAATAAAGAGTTGGCTGGTGGCAGTAATAACTACCTTATAGTCTGGGCAGAAGGGGGCATAGCAAGTGCCAGCCTTTCCCAGGGGTGTGTGTATGTGTATAAATCAAACCTCAAAGTGTGTGTGTGTGTGTGTGTGTGTGTGTGTGTGTGTGTGTGTGTGTGTGTGTGTGTGTGTGTGTGTGTGTGTGTGTGTGTGTGTGCATGCGTGCATGCGTGCATGCGTGCGTGAGTGTGTGCGTGTGTGCGTGTGTGTGTGTGTGTGTGTGTGTGTGTGTGTGTGTGTGTGTGTGTGTGTGTGTGTGTGTGTGTGTGTGTGTGTGTGTGTGCGCGCGCTTGTGTGCACATAAGCTACTTGGGCAGGGACACAAAGCACTGGTTGGACAGAGAGAGTTCTGGAGGTCTTGGCTTGGCCACTCAGCTGAGATCTCAACTCTATAGTTGTGGTAGTGTGGATTCTTACTAGGGATCTGGAGTAAGAGGGATAAACCAGACCCAGACTGACTGTGATCTCTGTGTGCTCTTAAGGGAAATTACTCTTGATGCAGAGGGCTGCATCTGGAAATACTGTGTGTGTACCTGTTATTGTCCCAGTGCACATCAACCACTGGTGCTAGTGGTAAGGATTGAAGCTCCTTGATTACTGGGACAGAGGTAGGGCGTCATATAGGCCTATTTCATTATTAAATGTAGACCATAAAATACTTACTTCCATCTTTGCTACAAGATTAAGAGATGTAGTAGATAACTGATAAAGATCAAACAGGATTTATAATCAATAGAGTAATCTATTATAATATTAAAAGGATAGTATCTTAGATTTAGCAAAAGGAATGAAAAAGAAATTGGCCCTAATTCACTTAGATATTGAAAGAACTTTTGATTCTGTAGATTGGAAATACTTGTTTAAAACTTTAGAAGTATTTGCATTTCCAGAACAATTTACTGGAATATTAAAAATATTAAAAAAAAACTGTATAGAGACTCCAAATCACATGCTAAAATTGCAACACCACAATCCAAAAACAGCAGATGACAAACTCCCCAACACTCGAGACCTTGGATACCGATAAAAGCAAAGTTTTTATTTACATAAAATAAATAAATAACACTGGAGCTCCTACACAGGGTTAAGCGCTTTCATCTGTCAACTCATAGATTTCATCAGAACCGTTATGCTCCTTCATTTCATTGTATTTAAACACTTTTAGGCGCCAAAATTCAATTGAATTAAAACACACTCTGATTTTATAAAACACTCTAATATAAAAACTCTCTAATTTAAAAACACAGTGTTACACATTAAATATAGACCTTGGTGAATTTCTTACTCCTACAAAATACTTTTACCTGTTTACACTTATATGTTGTATTATGTAAAATTTATATATAATAAATAATGCAAGTAAAAAATCATGTTCCTAATTCAAATACTTACAATTTATACAATATATTGTACCAAATGTGATATTTAATTACATGAGTAGATAAAAGTAGGGAACTGGAAGACATACTTGTCCTGGATAGAAAGCAAATGGCAAATATGTACTGGCGCTAACCACATCACCTGGTATAAATGATTTTATTAGTGTCAAACCCTTTTTGGAATTAAACTAATATTGCATTAACACATACTAATACTGTACAATTACTACTACATACACCATCTAGAATACTTGTTATTAGGGGTGCCACTTTTAGCTATACATTCCTGTATAACTCATATCACACTTGATAATATATATATTTTAGTATGTTAATAAAACTTTTGGCAGAGTTCTGTTCATGTGTATAAAATATGTGTTCAGACATTATAGAATGATCAAACATAAGTATGACTTTTATCTACTCATGTAATTAAATATCACATTTGGTACAATATATTGTATAAATTGTAAGTATTTGAATTAGGAACATGATTTTTACTTGCATTATTTATTATATATAAATTTTACATAATACAACATATAAGTGTAAACAGGTAAAAGTATTTTGTAGGAGTAAGAAATTCACCAAGGTCTATATTTAATGTGTAACACTGTGTTTTTTAAATTAGAGAGTTTTTTATATTAGAGTGTTTTATAAAATCAGAGTGTGTTTTAATTCAATTGAATTTTGGCGCCTAAAAGTGTTTAAATACAATGAAATGAAGGAGCATAACGGTTCTGATGAAATCTGCGAGTTGACAGATGAAAGCGCTTAACCCTGTGTAGGAGCTCCAGTGTTATTTATTTATTTTATGTAAATAAAAACTTTGCTTTTATCGGTATCCAAGGTCTCGAGTGTTGGGGAGTTTGTCATCTGCTGTTTTTGGATTGTGGTGTTGCTGTTACTACTACTTGTTTTATCTGGTCGTTTATATGGCAGAAGAGGCTACCCCGAGAACTTCATTGAGCTCTGAGGAATACCGTACACTTCGGAATGAGATGACATCACTACAAGGCGACGTTAATAAACTTTTAGACCTAGTCAACAAGCTTACCAAAGCGGTTTTGGTGAGCGGAGGCACCGCTAAAACTTCTAATAACAGCATAACGGAGATTGTAGCGGACGGCAGGGCAATCGGCCAATCCAGGAAATCTAGGAACTCTAATAGCACTGTTACTGCACAGTTGGTGCTAGTGGATGAAGCGATCGATAGTGTGAACATGAGTGAGATCCCAAATGGACAGGGCAAGACCTCTATCGATGGAGCTAGGCAGCAACTTGATTTAGGTGAGAACACCGCAAATGTTTCCATGGAAGCAGACTTTACATTCGATTTTAGCCTGTTCCACACCAACGAGGAGAACATAAGAAAGGGTGCACGTCCAAAATTATATCAGGACAAAATACGAACATATTCATCAGTTGCCAACACGGCAAAAAACAAAAATACAGGTACTGTTTTTAATAAATATTTATCAAGTCCTAAAAGAAATTACAAACAAACTACGGACTGTAATGATAAAGACAATGGTAACATGGTTAATGATTTTTTGATGGATGATTTTGATTTTAAAGGTAAACCAGTGTCTGCGACTGGATTGCAACATAATGAGAGATCTTATAAACACAACTATAAACAAGATGATATTAAAGACAGAATTTATTTGTTAGGCAAAAAATTAGTACAATTAAAGAGTGTGCGAATAGACAATGCTTATCTTGAGAAGTGTCTCAGTTTACATATAGTTCCTAAGGGATTGAGATTTTTTAAATTACCCTTGGGTATTAAGTTCAACCTCAATATTGTTACAGAATTTAACATAATGTTTGACGATTTTGGTTTCACTTACATGAAACAACTGATTAAATGTAATGAATTGAAGATGAACGAGCTTTTACAGGAAGTTGAGTGTTTAAATGAAACTATAATACAAGATGACATGTTTGAGCACTGGTATGATTGCTATTCCAACCAGTTCAACCTAGCAAAAGGGAAAGTTAGGAATGTGTACGATAGGAAAATGCACAAAATAGAAAGGGACTTGGAGTTATACAGTTGTGACAGAGCCTACATCTGGCCACATTTTGACAATGAAGATAAGGACAGGTTTGAGGTGGTATCCACTAAGGGTAGAAAGAGAAATTTAAGAGTTAATGAGGATGAAAATTTTCAGGGGGGACGATATTACCCAGCACCAAAAAAGCAACAAAGAAGATATTGAAAGTTAACAAAACTAAGAAAAAGAGAAAGAAAAAGGTGACTTTTACCGACAACGCCCCTACCGTTGGTATGTGCCCATCCCCCCCATTTGTAGCATCTAGTACACCAGTTACTAACACCACCACTAATATTAGTGAATCTTCAGACAAGTATGTTAACAGGACAGACAATGTACAAAGTACAATTGACACCCCCGTGTTGGGAGAGACTGTTGAGAAAAATCTTACAATCAGTAGCTATCAAGGGTTCAATGTGTACAATTATACTAACATTAAAGTTACAGATGATATCATATCCCTGTTCAGTAAGGGAATGAAATTTATACCCACGGTCAAGTTTAATTTATTTGATCTAAGTAAAGAAATTAAACTATTTTGTAGACGGTTGAACCTAGCTATTCAATTTAATGATGATCCTAACAAGAGCAACTCTACAAAGAGCAGATCTACACTTGTCAAAAAAAGTACATATATTCCTGTTATGAATGGCCATGTAGCTAGCTTTGAAAAAATGGTTTGCAAAGACATTTACTACCTCTATAAGGAATTAAACAACAACTGTAGGGGTAACCTATTCCCAGCAGATTCGAACCATGGCCATGTCTGCTAAAGAATTTCTCTTTCATTAGAGGGGAGCTATTTAGAAACTGCTGTCTGTTCCTTCTGTGTTTTCTAAGTCTCTCTTGGTTGTATAATCTTACATTGTAATTACAAGCCTTATACAGACATTCCTAGATATTTTATGTAGCACAGTGTGAGAAACAGTGGTTGACACAACAGTACTATTCTGATATCAGATCTTGGTGAACGCTACATGTCAGGCCATACAATACCAGAGTAAACGCAACCAGTCCAGGAGTTAAATCTTTATTGCCAGACAGTTACAGTTTTCTTATCTGAAAGACCTGTGGGGGAATGCTTGTTAACACTACCTGACTGTTTCTACACATATTCCCAGATTCCTAATTAAAATTATGCATACCTCTCAATCTCTTAATGCACAAACTCTTGACAAAACTTGACAACATGGGGACATATTTTGAATATTCCTCTTATAAACTTAAAGAGTTGCTAGAGTAACAGGATTTGTTTTAATATACATTTTCTGAAGGATTAGAAGTCCAAAACTCAAATGTATGTCATTATTTAGTGACTACAATTCTGAGATCATCCCAGTGATTTGCCAGGGAGAAAGAGGAAAAGGCCAAAAATATGAGCCACTTATCTGGACATTCTGCAAAAATCTGTACAGTTGATAGGTATGATTATGCATTCAGCCTACTACCACTCCCAGGGTTCGAGCCATGTCTGTGTGTGCTAAAAATGCAACAATTTGTATTTCATCAGAGTGAGCTATTTAGAAACTGCTGTGTGTTTATTCAGTGTTTTCTCTCTAAGTCTCTCTTGGTTGTACTATCTAACCTTGTACTTACAACAGTCTTATACATACATTCATAGGCATATTTTTTATACAGCACAGTGTGGGTAACAGTGGTTAACACAACATTACTATTCAGAGAATGCAACAATAAATGCCATACAATACCATAGTAAACACAACCAGTCCAGGATTTAGAACTTTATTGCCAGGCAGTTACAGTTTTATTTAAATATCACCTATATGGGACTATTACTGTCTTATTGTCTGGTTTATTCAGTACAACCCATACACAGCTTTTATACTGCCAGGTGAATTTCTACTACTTTATATTTATTTGGTATGACTACTACAAGCAGGATTATTACTCACCAGCCTTGCAACATAGCCTTTGCAACCTACTGGCATGGGCTTCCTGATTCACAGCCCACTCAGCTGTAGCTGTAAAGGGAATAGAGAAATATTTAGGCATACCTATCCATCACATTCACAGGCTGAACACTGGTAAACAGTTATTGATATGAATACTTACACACTACTGGGGCATCACCCCCTCTGCCCAGCTTCTTGGACCCATGCATTCAAGAGCTCCTTCTTCCTTTGCTTCAAGTCAGCATAGTGGTCCCGGACCTGCTCACCAGTCTGAGGGATACCAGTGGCACTGGTGAGATCATGGGCAAGACAGTCCCAGGCTTCTGCTTTATATTGGGAGTCCTGGTACTGGCCCTGCAGCAGTCTCTCATCATGTTTTTTTACCAGGAGTCCTACCAGGACCTTGGACTCCTGTATGCCCCAGCATTGTGCCTGGAAGCGCATGCCCTCACCAGCACCTGCCATACTGCCTACACTGGGAAGCTGCAACCAGTTATGAGCTGTATTCCTGCCTGTGGTGTTTAAATACAGCTGATTTCCCACCCTTTGCTATAATTGGATGGTTTTGAATATGCTGAGCTAAGCTAAGCTATGGCAAACCTGGTTAGCTAAGATTGGCAGTGCTTAAAGGCGCATTCTTACACCTGGTAAGCAGAGCTGTGCAATACTTAGCATTGCTAATTTTTAATTTTATAGACTATCTGCTGTATGGGATTGATTCATCATTCATTACATATTATAAATTTGTTTACTGTCCCTGACATCCCCCAATGTGCTTTCTTTACATATATTCATGTGTGACTTTACTGTATGGAGCACTTGTGTTTATATGGTGGTTTCACAACTTTATTAAACTGACACCCCACATCTGGACCTACTACAGTACTCTGGTTAACAAATATATGTTATTTAGTAGCTAATTATAAAAAATGTTTATGTACTGCTTTCACATGTAAAATGCAAATTGGTTACAGTGGGGATCGAACCAAGAATAACTGCTTGTAAAGTGTACACTCTAACCACTACACTACACTATTGGAGTACTGGTCATGTGGACTGTCTCTTGCTATTTAACTTCTTGTGCTGTTTAAGCTGGTTTAAGCATAGATAAGCAACGGGCACACCCAAGCAGCGATGGTTAAACTTTATTGCATGTATAAAAAAATATGTATTTGTTGTGTTTTATTATTTGTACCCTTCAGAATATCCCTTCTAATGCTGAACCTGTTATTCTATCAACTTTCTGCTTTGTGGGACAATTGTCCCTTATGGCTTTCTCCACATTCCTTACTCTGATGGGTTGGGAGGTGCTTATGCTACATCTGTTATTCTTTCAACTTTTGCTTTGGTAGGGACGATTGTCCCTTATGGCTTTGACCAGATTTCATACCCTGATGGCTTGGGGGGGTATTACAAGCATTCTCACTCATTTTAAATTTCTGAACAGCAATTCTGGTGTGCAGGGGGTGTGTGTATTGTGAGAGCACTGCTCTTAGACACACCCCCTGCACTCGTACACAGAACCGTGTCCATTTAACAACATGGCAGCGCGCCTTCATTAATATTTGTGGTGCGCTACCATGCTGTACAGGAATGGTCCCTTGCATGCAGGAATAAGCTATTCCTGCACGGAAGTTTGCTGAATCCTGGGGATACTATGGAATGCCTTAAAATGTATATTAAAGATAGAATGAGAAGATGGGTTACTAATAAAATGAAAAAGTGGGATAAAGAATAGTTAGCAATACAAGATGAAATAATACAAAGCGAGGTCTGAACAACAAATAAATTAGATAATTCTGAAGTAATTAAAAATGAATGACAAGCTAGAAAACAGTTTTAACGCATAAAGTGGAGATAGTTTTAGAAAAAATTAAAATTGCACAGTCATGTGATATTAGCTAATAGAAGTAAGATGTTAAGCAAAAAGCCACACACCATTAATATCCAAAATCCTCACACTAATAAGCTTACTTCTGTTATAGAGGAAATGCTTAATATTAAAAATGTTCATGAGGATTTTAAGAAAGATAAAAATAAAAATCCTGATAATTACAAAATTGACAAGTATTTAAAGAAAAATGTTACCAATAAACTTAATAGCCAACAAATATCTGTTTTAAATAAGTCTGTTAGTGTAATAGAAGTTAAAGTGGCTTTAAAAAGGGAAAATGGTAAAGCGCTAGGATTAGATGGTTTAAGTATGGAATTATATATTCTGCTTCAATTAAATATTTTTGAATTACTGAGTGATGTTTTCAGGATAATTCGGAGTGACAAAATAATTCCTCCCACATGGAAATTTTCTGTAATATTAACTGCACTCAAACAAGGAAAGGAAATAAGTTAGTTTCCTTATATCGGCTGTCATGAAAGGAGATACTGCCAGCCAGCTATCTGGAATTTTGTAAATAAATATATGTAATTTGTGATTATCAACATGATTCATATAAGATGTTTGTGTTACAACTGTATTAGAACTGTATGTTATTGGTGGATCAAACTGCTGGTACAAAAGTGTGTGTTGAAAACGTATTTTACAAAGTACTAATCCTAAAGATATATCCACAGTGTACCCTACTGGAAAAGAACAGAAATGTACATACACTATTGTAACTGTTTAAATGCATATATTTTAACAATGGAAACAGGAACACATGAGGTTAACTTCAGAAAAATAGCTGAAATTAAATAACTTTATGGCTGAGCCATAAAAAAGATGTTCTCTTTCAGTTTCAGTGCAGCAATAGAGATAATGTCTGTACTAGAGAAGTTTTCTGTATTGTCTTTAAAGGTAGAGGAATGTAAATAATTTAATGACTTCCACCATTTGCCAAAAGATCTGAGAGCTATGTATTTTCACATGTGGATGCTAAATACCTTTAGCAGTGGGATGTTTACCTGGGATAGTCAGATGACAAGAAATGATGTTATTCTGCAAGCTATCCCAGCAGTAATATTTCTGATATTAATTTGGTAGTATAAAAAATGAAAATGCCAGTAGATCCAAACTTTGGATACTCTATCAAAGCCTGTTTGTCCGAGGCGCTAGAGGAGTGTTACTGTTTTTTATTAAAAAGTTTGAATCTACTGACATTGTCATTTTTTATACTTTTTTTGCTTTCTTTTGTTTGTTTATATTAACTTGGGAAGTCTCTGAGAACGATAGTATTTTGTATTTTGTCTTTGACCTGACAACATCAAATTCTAATCACCACATCTGCCTTGCTTGCTCTGAAGTAAGTGTACTAGGGTACAGTATAATTCTTTTTGATATAGTTAGGGATATAGCAAAGCTTAGCTTAGATATTTTTATTTATTTATTTGAGACTGTCCTGCAATTTTGTTTTTGAATATTTCCTGTGATTTTGAACTCTGATATCACTGTACATATATATATATTTAGTATTTTCTTTTTCTTTTATTATTTATTATTAAATATATTTAAACATTTCATTGTGGCTGATCTTTGTGAAACATATTTAAGTTCTGAGAGTACTTACATATTTATTTGGTGATACTCTGTTGGCCATTCCTAATAGCCTTGCTCTTGGTCAAACTACCATTTGTATTGATAGTAACATTACACAGTAAGATTGGACACCCTTTTTAAGGGCCTTAAAGTACCCAATAAAGAGTTGGCTGGTGGCAGTAATAACTACCTTATAGTCTGGGCAGAAGGGGGCATAGCAAGTGCCAGCCTTTCCCAGGGGTGTGTGTATGTGTATAAATCAAACCTCAAAGTGTGTGTGTGTGTGTGTGTGTGTGTGTGTGTGTGTGTGTGTGTGTGTGTGTGTGTGTGTGTGTGTGTGTGTGTGTGTGTGTGTGCATGCATGCATGCGTGCATGCGTGTGTGAGTGTGTGCGTGTGTGCGTGTGTCTGTGTGTATATGTGTGTGTGTGTGTGTGTGTGTGTGTGTGCGCGCGCTTGTGTGCACATAAGCTACTTGGGCAGGGACACAAAGCACTGGTTGGACAGAGAGAGTTCTGGAGGTCTTGGCTTGGCCACTCAGCTGAGATCTCAACTCTATAGTTGTGGTAGTGTGGATTCTTACTAGGGATCTGGAGAAAGAGGGATAAACCAGACCCAGACTGACTGTGATCTCTGTGTGCTCTTAAGGGAAATTACTCTTGATGCAGAGAGCTGCATCTGGAAATACTGTGTGTGTACCTGTTATTGTCCCAGTGCACATCAACCACTGGTGCTAGTGGTAAGGATTGAAGCTCCTTGATTACTGGGACAGAGGTAGGGCATCATATAGGCCTATTTCATTATTAAATGTAGACCATAAAATACTTACTTCCATCTTTGCTACAAGATTAAGAGATGTAGTAGATAACTGATAAAGATCAAACAGGATTTATAATCAATAGAGTAATCTATTATAATATTAAAAGGATAGTATCTTAGATTTAGCAAAAGGAATGAAAAAGAAATTGGCCCTAATTCACTTAGATATTGAAAGAACTTTTGATTCTGTAGATTGGAAATACTTGTTTAAAACTTTAGAAGTATTTGCATTTCCAGAACAATTTACTGGAATATTAAAAATATTTAAAAAAAACTGTATAGAGACTCCAAATCACATGCTAAAATTGCAACACCACAATCCAAAAACAGCAGATGACAAACTCCCCAACACTCGAGACCTTGGATACCGATAAAAGCAAAGTTTTTATTTACATAAAATAAATAAATAACACTGGAGCTCCTACACAGGGTTAAGCGCTTTCATCTGTCAACTCGCAGATTTCATCAGAACCGTTATGCTCCTTCATTTCATTGTATTTAAACACTTTTAGGCGCCAAAATTCAATTGAATTAAAACACACTCTGATTTTATAAAACACTCTAATATAAAAAACTCTCTAATTTAAAAAACACAGTGTTACACATTAAATATAGACCTTGGTGAATTTCTTACTCCTACAAAATACTTTTACCTGTTTACACTTATATGTTGTATTATGTAAAAATTTATATATAATAAATAATGCAAGTAAAAAATCATGTTCCTAATTCAAATACTTACAATTTATACAATATATTGTACCAAATGTGATATTTAATTACATGAGTAGATAAAAGTAGGGAACTGGAAGACATACTTGTCCTGGATAGAAAGCAAATGGCAAATATGTACTGACGCAACCACATCACCTGGTATAAATGATTTTATTAGTGTCAAACCCTTTTTGGAATTAAACTAATATTGCATTAACACATACTAATACTGTACAATTACTACTACATACACCATCTAGAATACTTGTTATTAGGAGTGCCACTTTTAGCTATACATTCCTGTATAACTCATATCACATTTGATAATATATATATTTTTAGTATGTTAATAAAACTTTTGGCAGAGTTCTGTTCATGTGTATAAAATATGTGTTCAGACATTATAGAATGATCAAACATAAGTATGACTTTTATCTACTCATGTAATTAAATATCACATTTGGTACAATATATTGTATAAATTGTAAGTATTTGAATTAGGAACATGATTTTTTACTTGCATTATTTATTATATATAATTTTTTACATAATACAACATATAAGTGTAAACAGGTAAAAGTATTTTGTAGGAGTAAGAAATTCACCAAGGTCTATATTTAATGTGTAACACTGTGTTTTTTAAATTAGAGAGTTTTTTATATTAGAGTGTTTTATAAAATCAGAGTGTGTTTTAATTCAATTGAATTTTGGCGCCTAAAAGTGTTTAAATACAATGAAATGAAGGAGCATAACGGTTCTGATGAAATCTGCAGTTGACAGATGAAAGCTTAACCCTGTGTAGGAGCTCCAGTGTTATTTATTTATTTTATGTAAATAAAAACTTTGCTTTTATCGGTATCCAAGGTCTCGAGTGTTGGGGAGTTTGTCATCTGCTGTTTTTGGATTGTGGTGTTGCTGTTACTACTACTTGTTTTATCTGGTCGTTTATATGGCAGAAGAGGCTACCCCGAGAACTTCATTGAGCTCTGAGGAATACCGTACACTTCGGAATGAGATGACATCACTACAAGGCGACGTTAATAAACTTTTAGACCTAGTCAACAAGCTTACCGAAGCGGTTTTGGTGAGCGGAGGCACCGCTAAAACTTCTAATAACAGCATAACGGAGATTGTAGCGGACGGCAGGGCAATCGGCCAATCCAGGAAATCTAGGAACTCTAATAGCACTGTTACTGCACAGTTGGTGCTAGTGGATGAAGCGATCAATAGTGTGAACATGAGTGAGATCCCAAATGGACAGGGCAAGACCTCTATCGATGGAGCTAGGCAGCAACTTGATTTAGGTGAGAACACCGCAAATGTTTCCATGGAAGCAGACTTTACATTCGATTTTAGCCTGTTCCACACCAACGAGGAGAACATAAGAAAGGGTGCACGTCCAAAATTATATCAGGACAAAATACGAACATATTCATCAGTTGCCAACACGGCAAAAAACAAAAATACAGGTACTGTTTTTAATAAATATTTATCAAGTCCTAAAAGAAATTACAAACAAACTACGGACTGTAATGATAAAGACAATGGTAACATGGTTAATGATTTTTTGATGGATGATTTTGATTTTAAAGGCAAACCAGTGTCTGCGACTGGATTGCAACATAATGAGAGATCTTATAAACACAACTATAAACAAGATGATATTAAAGACAGAATTTATTTGTTAGGCAAAAAATTAGTACAATTAAAGAGTGTGCGAATAGACAATGCTTATCTTGAGAAGTGTCTCAGTTTACATATAGTTCCTAAGGGATTGAGATTTTTTAAATTACCCTTGGGTATTAAGTTCAACCTCAATATTGTTACAGAATTTAACATAATGTTTGACGATTTTGGTTTCACTTACATGAAACAACTGATTAAATGTAATGAATTGAAGATGAACGAGCTTTTACAGGAAGTTGAGTGTTTAAATGAAACTATAATACAAGATGACATGTTTGAGCACTGGTATGATTGCTATTCCAACCAGTTCAACCTAGCAAAAGGGAAAGTTAGGAATGTGTACGATAGGAAAATGCACAAAATAGAAAGGGACTTGGAGTTATACAGTTGTGACAGAGCTTACATCTGGCCACATTTTGACAATGAAGATAAGGACAGGTTTGAGGTGGTATCCACTAAGGGTAGAAAGAGAAATTTAAGAGTTAATGAGGACGAAAATTTTCAGGGGGGACGATATTACCCAGCACCAAAAAAGCAACAAAGAAGATATTGAAAGTTAACAAAACTAAGAAAAAGAGAAAGAAAAAGGTGACTTTTACCGACAATGCCCCTACCGTTGGTATGTGCCCATCCCCACCATTTGTAGCATCTAGTACACCAGTTACTAACACCACCACTAATATTAGTGAATCTTCAGACAAGTATGTTAACAGGACAGACAATGTACAAAGTACAATTGACACCCCCGTGTTGGGAGAGACTGTTGAGAAAAATCTTACAATCAGTAGCTATCAAGGGTTCAATGTGTACAATTATACTAACATTAAAGTTACAGATGATATCATATCCCTGTTCAGTAAGGGAATGAAATTTATACCCACGGTCAAGTTTAATTTATTTGATCTAATTAAAGAAATTAAACTATTTTGTAGACGGTTGAACCTAGCTATTCAATTTAATGATGATCCTAACAAGAACAACTCTACAAAGAGCAGATCTACACTTGTCAAAAAAAGTACATATATTCCTGTTATGAATGGCCATGTAGCTAGCTTTGAAAAAATGGTTTGCAAAGACATTTACTACCTCTATAAGGAATTAAACAACAACTGTAGGGGTAACCTATTCCCAGCAGATAACCTAACCGAAGGGGAAAGAAGATGTATGGATGAACTCATATTGAATAATGAGGTTAGAATAATGAAACCTGACAAGGGTGGAGGTATAGTGATATACAACAGTCAGCTATACCTGAATGAAATAAATAAAATATTACATGAGTCAGGGAACTACGAGCAAATATCCATCAACCAAATAAACATCGGATATAGAAGAATTGACTTAGCTCTTGAGGAATATCTTATTGACAATCGTATTACTTCTGAATTATACGACTACTTGAAAACTGAATATCCAATCTTGGCTCACATCATAGGAATCCCTAAGATCCACAAGAATAAGAATAAACCTCCATTTAGACCTATTATCTCAGGATCGAGGTCAAAAACCTTCAAAATAGGGACCACCATAGACCAATGGACCAAGCAAATATACACCAGGGTGGACCACTTGGTCAAGGATTCCTGGGATTTTTTAAGCAAACTCACAGTGGATGTATGGGATAAAGAATTGACCTTCCTTACCATAGATGTACAGGATTTATTTTCAAGCATACCAGCATCCATAGGTTTGGAGTACTTTCAAAGTAGCTTAAGTAAATATTCTGGATGTAGTTGGGACAGAGTGAACCTTATTATGGACATAATGGGGCTTGTTCTTGATCATAATTACATATCACACGCAGGAGATTATTTCCGACAAACTCGAGGTGTAGCCATGGGAGCTTCTTGTGCTCCCATCTTTGCCAATCTGGTTATGCTCGAGTGGGAGAATATATATATATTCCCTAGTCAGTTTTACAAGCACATCAGATTATATACCAGATTTTTGGATGATGTTTTCATTATTTGGACAGGACCACAAGAATTGATTTCCTCGTTTATGGTTTATCTAAATCACACCACACAATTCCTGAAATTCACTTCACAACATGATAAGGAAGGTATTGCCTATTTGGACACTTGGATTGGCAACACAGGAACAGGTTTTATATCAAGGATATACAGGAAGCCCACTTTCTCCAATGACTATATACATTATACCAGTTGTCACCCTTCACACATTTTCAAAAATATAGTCAAGGGACAGAGCATAAGAGTGGCAAGAATGTCTTCCACCATGGAAATTATGACTAATGAGTTGGGTAAAATAACAAAATTATTCTTGGATAGAGGATATCCAAAGAAATTGCTGGAGAATGTCACTTCATATGTTAAAACACAATGGGGACACAAGTATACCCCTTTATTGGGGATCGGTACAGTGTCTATTAACAACAAAAATGACGACAGGAATAGAAAAGTATGTGTGATTACTTACAACCCTTTTTCCAGTGCTATTATTGAAATACTAAAAAAACATTGGCCGTTAATCAACATTTCTGGAGCAGTTGGTAATATAGTTGGAACAAACATTAGTACAGTATTTAAAATGGGGAGTAACATCAAGAGAATAATGGAATATGGAAGAAGAGAAACAAGTGATAAAAGAATGAAAGGTACAACTCGATGTGGCACATGTAAACAATGTGTATTCATAGACATTCAGCAAAAATTAAGTTAGATAACATTATGAATACTACTATACGTTACAAAAATGGAAATTGTAACACTCAACACATAGTATATATAGCTACCTGTACAAAATGCCCAGCCTTTTACATAGGCAAAACCGAGAGGAAGTTAAAGACACGTATCTATGAGCATATGTACAGGATAAAAAAGAGAGATACAAAAAATGCCCTATGTAAACACATTGTAGAAAAGGGGAAGGAACATAGTTTTAAGTTTGCTATCATAGACCAGGTAGAGATTAGTGACAAAGGAGGGAACTGGAAGACATACTTGTCCTGGATAGAAAGCAAACGGCAAATATGTACTGACGCAACCACATCACCTGGTATAAATGATTTTATTAGTGTCAAACCCTTTTTGGAATTAAACTAATATTGCATTAACACATACTAATACTGTACAATTACTACTACATACACCATCTAGAATACTTGTTATTAGGGGTGCCACTTTTAGCTATACATTCCTGTATAACTCATATCACACTTGATAATATATATATTTTTAGTATGTTAATAAAACTTTTGGCAGAGTTCTGTTCATGTGTATAAAATATGTGTTCAGACATTATAGAATGATCAAACATAAGTATGACTTTTATCTACTCATGTAATTAAATATCACATTTGGTACAATATATTGTATAAATTGTAAGTATTTGAATTAGGAACATGATTTTTTACTTGCATTATTTATTATATATAAATTTTTACATAATACAACATATAAGTGTAAACAGGTAAAAGTATTTTGTAGGAGTAAGAAATTCACCAAGGTCTATATTTAATGTGTAACACTGTGTTTTTTAAATTAGAGAGTTTTTTATATTAGAGTGTTTTATAAAATCAGAGTGTGTTTTAATTCAATTGAATTTTGGCGCCTAAAAGTGTTTAAATACAATGAAATGAAGGAGCATAACGGTTCTGATGAAATCTGCGAGTTGACAGATGAAAGCGCTTAACCCTGTGTAGGAGCTCCAGTGTTATTTATTTATTTTATGTAAATAAAAACTTTGCTTTTATCGGTATCCAAGGTCTCGAGTGTTGGGGAGTTTGTCATCTGCTGTTTTTGGATTGTGGTGTTGCTGTTACTACTACATGCTAAAATTGGATCTTATATTTCTCAGGGATTCGCTTTAAACAAAAGCACAAAACAAGGGTGCCCCTTGCCCCCTCTACTATTCACATTCATTTTTAAAACCCTTAACTACTAGTATAAGAAGCAATTAAAAAATGATAGATTGACAATTAACAAGGATTGTCAGTGTAAAATACAGCTTTTTGTAGATATTTTACTCACTATAGGATATTTAGATAGCTCAGTCAAAAAATAGATGAGGAAATCAAAAAGTTTCAAGCAGTATCACTGCTGTAAGTCAATAATAATAGAACTGAAACTTTAGTGTTACATCAATTACTAGGTAGTAAATTTAAAGATAAATATAAATATAATTGATAAGGAAAATAACTAAAATATTTAGCAATAAAATCTATCAAGATGTAAAGATTATTAATAATACATTTTAATAAATAATTGAAGAAGTGTTACTTAATAAAAATGTAATGATTTTTTTTTTTACTTTTGAGGATAGGTTAGTACTTATAAAAATGATTATGTTACCAAGATTATATGTATATTGCATTTTATAGCTTTAATATCTGACAAAAACTTTTAAAGAAAATGAAAAAATGTTAACTTCATTCTTATGCTATCCTAAAAAGCAAAAAAATTACTAATAGAAATCATATAAGATTATGTGAGTATGGTGGTATTAGCTTCCCATATGTGGAATCTTATTCTATTGCTGCAGATTTTAACTCTGTTATACTATGGGTAGCCTACCTCTCAACCTGGAAACATCAAACATCTGGACAAGGCCCATGAAAAATAGGTACAAATCTGTATGCTGATTAACATCTAATTTGCATACATACTTATGTAACCCCACCCACTCCAATGGAATTGTGGGACACCAACTTTCGAACGCAAATTGAAGAACAGACAACCAAAACATGGCACCAGAGTCTCCCTGCAGCCATTACAGTGTCCTGTTACCTGGCTATTTTGCCCCATTTACCATAAACACTAATGTATGCATACTGCTTTACTTCTACAATGATATGAATTTTATTTTTACATTTTACAGCACAACAATGCAGAAACACTAAAAGACATCATCTGGTAAACAAAGCAATACTGTCTCACAATGAAAATAGGCTTGACATTAAACTTTGCCCTTGAAACTCACATTCATTGAAACAACATTGAAACCCACACCACATCCAAAGAAAATGCATCTGGCCAGTGGTGGATAAAGATTACCTTTGGGCTGTTTTCAAATCATTGGCCCCTGCACACAAAACAAGAAACATACATGTGTTCTTTTCTTTATACACCTTCCTGATTTTATTAAATTATATTCCTTGTATAATACAACACACATGTTAGAGCGCATTTTAAATTTATTGTTTGAACATTTTACCAGTAATCTCTACTGTAGGCAATGAAACAAAACACATGAACCAATAATGACAAAACTGCCCAGTTCAGAACTTTTCCATTATAAAAGTCTGCTTCCACACCCACACTATAAATAGAATGACAGTAGTGTAAGCCATAGGCATCTTGCACAGCGTCTCACACTTATTTTCAATTTCATTTTTTTTTTTTGGGGGGGGGGGCAAAAGGTCAAAAACCAGGGACACATTTTAAACATTGCTTGTATAATTTTGTAAAGTTACTAGAATAAAATGTTGCGCTACCATCATGCATTTCTCTGGCAGGTTTTGGACCCAGGACTCTATGTGCTACATTCAGAACAACATACCACTATCCCAAATCAGCAGCTGCCTGAAAAATAGGAAGACTGAAACTTAATAGCCATCATTTAGTGAATTCATTTCTCACTTCTCAACATAGCTCTTAACCTCAACACAAAAAACATGGACTAACAACAAAAGCCAATAATGGGGGAATACAAATTCAGTTCTCACTTCTCACTCACCATATCTCTAAACTGTTAGCACAAAAACAATAATAGGGGAATACAAATTGTGTGCTCACTTCTTAAGTTCTTATCATAGCTCTAAACTCTTAGCACAAAAAAAATGTTCTTACTTCTCATCATAGCTCTCTCAACTCTTAGTACAAAAAAAAAAAAATCTTCTGGACAAAGCTCAGAACATAACTTTCAACTGTTAGAGAAAACAAATGTTCTCACTTCTCATCATAGCTCTCAACTCATTCAGAAATGGTGGTGGCTAGGGATAGTAGATGGTTTGAGCCTGAATACCTCTAGCCACCAAGTGTATTATATAGGGGCATTTTCACACACACACACACACACACACACACACACACACACACACACACACACACACACGCACACACACACACACCTTTTAAAATGATTGCAGATTCACGAAGAAGGGGATTACTTGTTTTTAGAATAGGTCTTCGCTTGCGTTATTTTTGTATAGGTTTTATATACTAATTCAGTAATATATGGGCCTTTAAACAAGTCTATCCATATGTAGAAATTGAAAATCAGTAAATTTGGGAAGAAAAAAGCTATATCAAGGGGTTAAAGTCGTAGCAAGTAAAAAAATGAGAAGCAGGAATGATCCCAGAGCCAGTTTTAATCATGAGTAGTATGATGGGGTACGTACGAATAAGTCCGTTTTTAACAGACAGTTCTTAGGTGTTTTATATTTTCACAGTTCGTTTTCCATGTGGAATTCGGGTAACAGGGATGTAAATACCAGAAATACCATCAACTGCTCACAAAGTGAGTCTATTTTTTATTTGCTTTACATGTTACAAATCCAGAAATAACCAGGATAAAGGACCCTTAAAATATTAGCACCATTCCCTTATTCTACACACACACACACACACACACACACACACACACACACACACACACACACACACACACACACACACACAGACACACACACACGTCGTTCCTTATCCTGAGTAGTTATTTCTCTGTTGCTGCTCGGTCGGATCGGCCCTCTTCTGTTCCCCATGTTGCTGCCATTAATCCCGGCTCGTTCAGCGCTCCTGGCTCGGTGAACTGCTGTATCAGCTTTGTGGCCCTCCAGCTTGCAATTCCCACCGTTAACTTAATTCAGCCAGCCGGAAATGATGATGCGAGTTCCTTGAGCTCAATTCCGACTGGCTGGTAGCCTGACGGTGCTGACGTCATTGCGCATGTGATGATGTCAGCTCCGACAGTGCGGAAATTTTAAAAAAGCTAAGAAAAATCGGAAATGAAGGGGTGCCACTCGGGAATCGTGGCACTCCTTCATTTGGACCCCAAAACTCGGTAAAAAACGAGTAATTCGGAACGGTTGGGAGGTCTGATAGGTAGACTCATCCTACACTAGTCAATGCAAAGCCAATCAGGAGCAGATTATACTGAATTCATATAGGTTTATCAAATATGATAAATTAGAAATATGTAACAATCCTTTCATCTGGTTAATAAAATTTACCTTAGAAAGAAATTCATTTCAGTCATTAGACTTTGCATATATGAAATCAATTCATAAAACAGTTAAGAAATAGCTTTTTTAAAATTCCATTAATATCAAAATAAAACAATGAGTGAGAAGGTCACTGAAAAACCAATCAGTACAAACAAAATGAAAACTCCAGCAAAGCTAGAACTTCCACTGAGCGACCTCCCAAACCTCTTGTAGCAGAGGCACATGGGATATATGCAAATGAGCCTTATGAACATCAGGTGTTTCAGCTCATTGGCAATTCTGAATGCCCATGACTTGTTTTGTCATTTTAATGGACAATTTCAGGCCAATAAAGTCAAACCCCTCTAGCTGTGTATATGCATATGGCAGAGATGGGAGGCAATTGTGGTGCAGGCAGATGCCAAAAGAGATGATGTCTGGCAGCAAAGACCAGGTCGGTGGCTAGTAGGAAGTTGGCATGGCAGTTGAGAGATGTGGTTGCAGTGTATCTTCCTTTGCCTGGAGTGGCTCAGGACAAAGCAGCAGGTAAGGACATGCTGTTGGGAGTCCCATTAGGTAGGGCAGGTTTGGATTGTATGGGGAATGATCATGGCATAGCTGGTGATGAGGTGTATCAGGGATCAGGAGAAGCTGGAGAGTCTACATCAGATATGTGGAAGTATCATGAACAGGGGCAGGGTGAATCAATCAGTGTGGTCAATAGCATAGGGTTGTCTGGAGGGAGCTAGGGGTCATTAGTGGGTGGGGTAGAATCTTTTCTGACATTGGGTCGGATTTTGGCATACGGCCGGGTGATTGGTTAGCTATGCAGGCTTTGGAGTAAGGTGCAGGGACAGTTTTTCTCACCCTTCACATTCCATCCTCAGTTAAGGAAAAAATTTGGAGGAAGGAGTATGTTGATGTCTTTGAATTGATTGATGTGTAAGGGGTGCAGCAATTGGTGGAATCAGAGATGGCAAATAGTAAGAATCTTTTGACAGCTTTAGCAGCATTGAGAAGGAGGAGAGTAGGTAGGCTGTAACCTAGGATGTGAGATAACTGGGAGGTAGGCTTCATCTCCTACGTGGCAGTTTGGCTGGAAAAGGATATTTTTTTGTCTTTGCTGCTCTTAGCTTACTTTCGTATGATTCAGGAGGCTCAGCATTTGTGGACTGGGACTGTTTGGTTATGGTAAGACCAGAGGTTTTGGAATTGGAAAGCAGTTGATCACACTCTCTACTAGCTAGCTAACTACTGTAATGGATAGCTTTGGGGTGGTTAGTAGAGGAGGAAGGGTGGGGAGAGAAGGACGGAATATGTTGGGCTTTTAATGCGGGATGTTGCTTGCGGGTAGAGTGTGTAAGTTCTTACATTCTTGTTCAAAGTGTGCAGGGAGCCATCCGGCAGGAGGTTAATTTGATGATTCTGGGTTCACTTTCAACTGAGATGGGTGTTTTCCCTTCTTCTTTCCGAGGGTTTCAGAATTACTGAGATAGGTATACTTTTTGAGGGTTACATGGAAGGCTGTCCTTCTGGGGGGCAAGTGGACAGACAGGGATGCATTCTCCCATTAAGATGGAAGCATTGCAGCATATGCTCCAGCAATTTCCTGATTCTTCTCATAAGGAAGAAAAAATTGAGGGCTTTTTTCAGGAATGTTCTATTAAATGAAGGGTGATGGGGCATGGGGTAGTCTGTAAGAATTTTTGATCATTTGATAGTCCACCTTTAACAGTTTTAAGGATTCACCATTGGGTTTAGTTCTTAAGAAGAAGGCCAGTGAGTTCAGGTTGATTCACCATTTGTCATATCCATAAGGGAGCTTCATTAATTACTTCATTTCAGTTGAGGACGCTAAGGTCAGTTATGCATCTCTGGATGATGCTGTGAAGGTTATTTTGGGGTTTAAGGATCTGTGGTTGGTGAAGGTGGACATTGAATCAGCCTTTCACCTTTTGCCGGTATGGGAAAAAGAGTGGCCATTATTAGGCATGGTAGTTGGAAGCAAATTTTACTTTGATAAGGTTTTGCCAATAGGATGCTTGATAGCTTGTACTACTTTTGAGAAATTTAGCACCGTCCTTCATTTGGTTTGACAGCAGCAGGTGGATACGCAGAGAGCGGTGCATTACCTGGATGATTTCTTGATAGTAGATGAGAGGTTTCAGGGAGTATTTAAAGGTTTGCGAGAGTGTTTGGGAATGTGTGATGAATTGCGGGTCCCATTGGTTAGGCAGAAGTTGGAAGGCCCAGCTAAGGCACTGGATTTCTTCAACTTATTCATTGATGCAGAAAGTGGGTTGTTTTGCTTGCTGGCTGATAAGTTAGCTCGAATGAAGGAGAAGATTGGGTGGGTGGTGTGCAAGGATAAGGTCCAGATTAGGGAGGTTATGGAGCTTTTAGGGGTTCTGAATTTTGCATATCAGCAATTCATCCAGGGTCTACTTTTTTGTATATCAGTGGTCTTTACTTTAAAAGGAGGAAAGAACAAATATCACTGGGTCAGGATTAACAAGTTGGTATGGGCTGATTTGGCACTTTACAGAACAGAATAAATTTGAAACAACTTAAAACAAAATGGAATAAATTTGAAACAACTTAAAACAAAACAGATTTGGCACTTTGGTTATCTTTTTTGGAGCAGTTTAATGGTGTCACATTTTGGCACATGCATTGGGTTGGTCAAGAGGAACTGCAGTTGTTTATGGATGCAGCTGGGGGGGTATCTGAACAGGTGCGATTTTTGTAGGGGAATGGTTTGCAGCTCATTGGCCAGTGGATTGGAAGGATGAGTGGAAAAGGGATGTTGCCTTTTTGGAGTTAACGCTGGAGCAAATGAGGGGAAAGAATTTAATTTTTAATTTGGATAATATAGAGGTGGTGTGAGTTTTGCAAGCAAAGACTGCAAAATTTAAATTGTTGGTTTTAAATAAGTTGGTTTGACAGAGTTTGTTAATAAATTTTTCATTCACAGGTGTGTATGTGGCAGGGATTAGGAATGAGGTTGCTGACAGTTTGTCTTGATTTCAGTTTTTCCAGGTTCCAGCAATTGGCCCTGGGGGTGGAGGAATAGCTGATGGTTTTAAAAGTTGAGGTGTGGCATTTTGAGTTGATGTTACCAGGTGGCTGATGCAGTAATCATCTGTCAGGAAAGAGTACAGTAGGGCATTATATGAGGAGGTATCGATGCTGCTTATTTAGGGAGGGTGAGTGAAATGCAGTGTCCTGAGGTATGTTATAAGGATTTTACATGTTGTGGTCACAAGGTCATTTGTGTTATAACTAATATTTGAAATAATGTAATAAAGCTATGTTTGAAATTAATAAAGGCTGTCAAATGTCATTTTGGTGTTTTCGTATATTATTGATGGGGACCGGAAAAAATGAGATTTGGGAACAAACCAGTTTGTCCAGGGACAATGGAGGTGGGTATTGAGCAAAGAAGAGATGCAGGCATGTCCCTCTTTTGTTCCCCCTCTTGGTGTTGGCTGTTGATGCAATGAGTTTTGGGGATGAAGGCTGCTTGATTGATAAGAATAAGGGAACAGTGGTATAGACTCTGCTTATTTGGGCTGGGTGAGTAGGATACACTGCTCTGATGTATGTTATAATGATTTTACATGTTGTGGTCACAAGATCATTTGTGTTGCAATTCATATTTGAAATAATGTAATAAAGTTATGTTTGAAATGAATAAAGGTCTTCAAATGTCATTTTGATGTCATCATGTATTATTGATGAGGACCAGGGCAATAATTTTGATACAAAATTCTGGAAGATTTTAGATAGCAGTGGATTGAGTGACTGAAGAGAAGCTAAGAGTAAAACTTTGTTACTTTAATCAATTAGTCTAACCTCACGTTTATACTGGAAAGCTTTTATGTGGAAATATAAACATAAAATTATTTTTCCTCCCTACTAAATGTCTAAGTTTAGTAGCATGACTTCATTTTGTTGGAGATGCAGTAAAGTTGTAAAGGCTGACTGGATGCACATGTTTATGGACTGTGAAAAATGAAATGTATTTTGGGAAGAGATAAGTATAGCATAATAATAATTGTTCTTTAACTAGCTCAACAACACTAATGAATGTTCCACTTCCTTTGCTGTAAAAGCTAAACAGCAAAATATCTTTTGGAGTCTGTTGGCAGTACTAGAAAAGTTATTAAAAGACTGGAAATTGAACTACATTCCTACATTCAAAGAATTTTTTAATTTAACAGAAATACTATGCAAAACTAAAAAAAAAAAAGAAGTGATCAGAATAAGAGCTATAAATCATACTAAGACTTTCAGTTGTTGAGATAGCCGTGAAATGTTGCTACTGAAGTACAAAGACTCTTAATGTGTTAATTGTATAAGAATACCTTGATGATTCAATGTATTCTTAATATTGCATAACAGTAGGTGATGTTAAATTTCTTCCTGTGTATATATTGTAAATATGACAAATCAGTAAACATTTTCTTAAAAATGAAAAAAAGAGTTTCAATAATATTTTCTCCACTCATAATAACTAAAATGTGTATATATTTGTCTGAGGAAAGTACACTTGGGACATTACATTTATGTTTGATCCCCTTCCAGTTTAGACTCAAACAGTGACAAACATTGCATGTATATACGTGTGCATGCATGTGTGTGTTTGTACCTTTATGTTTGAAATCTTGAACTAAGTACATACTGTAGATAAACATCATGGCATATTTTTCTGAGAAGTTTATTAGAAAATTTCAAACTGATTTGAATGCAAGAACCTGAGACAGAAGAAGGAGATAAAGTTGGGGCTGATAATATACCAGATGACACAAGAACATTCCCATTTGTTATAGATAGACAAGAAATCATCACGAATGAACATGTGCTGCAGGTCAGCCTTTCATCACTGATTACAATGGCATTAAAAGTTAGACACATATCTGACTAGGGCACTTGATTGCTGAATTGAGGTGAGCTGCTGAATGCTGTGGATGTGTGTGTATGTGCTTGTGTGTGTGTGTGTGTGTGTGTGTGTGTGTGTGTGTGTGTGTGTGTGTGTGTGTGTGTGTGTGTGTGTGTGTGTGTGTGTGTGTGTGTGTGTGTGTGTGTAATTTAAGCAAGAAACATCTTTATTAAATTATCACTTATGACATAGGCAGGCATACATTTATATAAATGAAGACAAACCATATTAACATATTTTTAGATGCAGACATTATACCTTGCTTATAATCTAGCCAGTCATTGTCAAACACTACATAGCACATTCAAATCCTGCCTTCTTTTAAACTTCATTCCTCTTCCAAATCCAAAACATTATTCAAGTGTCGATCCTATAATTTCCATTTTTTTAAATTATTGCTCAAGCATTTGGAAAACTGAGGAGGCTTCACCTGAAATTATTCAAGCACTTCTAGTTATTGGTAATACTGCAGGATGACATGAATCTGAGTTATATGGAGCTTATTGTGATTGTGGAAAGACAAATGTAGTCCCTGGTGTCTAATGATCTCTTTAAATTAGATAAAAGCTTTATAATGAATTTTTCATCAATTCCTTTAAGAGAAAGACCTACCTGATTTCTGGTGCCTCCTAGAAGTTTTAAAACTATGACCCCATTTTGCTCATTGCATATCAGCAAGCTTAGGTGTGATGGGTCCATCTCGTATAGTAGGAGCTCACAGAACGTAAATGGACTTTTGATGAAATCAAGTGGTTGAAGGTCTCTTCAATCTCATTTCAGTTTTAACCTCCTCACCTACATGCACAGTTTTAACCTCCACTCCTACAGGCACCTACACATGGTGCTGAACCTATGCACCTACACTAGTAATATAACTGACACTGTATGTTAAGAAAAAAATACCCTTGCCTGTCAGCCCATTAGCATTCTTACATAACTGCAAAGTGATCACATTAAATTTGTTGTGTTGTCCAGAATTATATCAAGTTATTATGCATCCATCATATAAGCTTGAAAAGGCATAAATATGACTCTTCTGAAAATATCTGTTGTATCACTGACAAAGAGTACACAGCCTGCTTATTTTGTTGATGGATTTCAAGCATCATTGTAAATGTATTGATGCAGAGCACATTTGCTGCACTGTGTGTATCTACAGTAGCTGCCTTTCAGTCTCTGCAGCCCAGGGTCTCTGAGTGTATCCATCTTCATGCATACCATCATCCTTCAACGTATATCTGCAATCCTCCCCAACCCCCCCAATCCCAAGAACACATGCTGCATTGGTTTACTGTTACTGCGCAGAATGCCATGCAGTACATTTATCTAATTTTGGCTGTTGGTCCTCATGTGACAGTTTTATGAAGGCTGCAAGAATGTGCAGTGTACTAAGAATGTATTTCCTGTTCTTTAATTATGGTGCAATCTTAGGGAAAGGTTATACAGAGACTTAAGATAATAAAAATAATACTAATACCCATTTGTTAACCAGTTAGTTGGGACCACTGGACCACGCAGTCCCTTTTTAGGGATGACATTTGAATAAGTCACTTGCTAAAGGTCACATAATATGCAAATGAGGGCTGAAGGAATCATACTCTGTAACATAGGAAATGCAGCTGACAGTCTTAACCCCCCCTCCCCCTGATGTGGGGTTACAGCTCACACATTGAAGGTGCAGGGAGGCACAGCACTCCCCCTTGGAAAAAACACCTTTAGTTTTTTAAATTGTTGAACAAATGGGGCAGAACCTTTCAACATCTTTTCTCAAGAATCAGGAACAAAGCCAAATATAATGGGGGAATACAGGCCCAAAATCAGGAACAGTTTTTAAATATTTAATTCACTTACTAATAAATGTGATAAAATGGCCAAACTCCCTAAAAAAAACTTTATTAAACAAATAATAAAAAACAAGTAAAAAAACACACCTTCCTTATTAGAAGCATCAGTCTACAAGAAAAACTGCAATTAAATGTAAAACACTTGTAGTCCAAAAATGGCAGGGCGTTTCAGTGTAAAAGACTCTTCTTTATTAAACCACAGATGTATGAGCACTTTCACAGATAACTTCTGCTTCTTCATTCATAGATTAGTATTCATAGATTAGTACTAAGCTATCTGCCCTTGCGAGCCATTTTAAGCTTAGCCAATTATCCCTTGTTAGACTCAAACCCTGCACCTTGTGATTGTAAGGCAAACACGTTAACCATTAGGCCACCCTCCCAACCTAGATACAAATGCATGCTGTCTACCATGTATCTTATATACCTTGAACCAACTAATTAAATCACAATCATCTTAAAGAAACATCCTTCATTAAGTAAAAATATTCCATCCTTCACTATGAAAATATGATTCTAAAAAGTATAATTCATAACAAACCCATAAAAAACACATGTATAAAGAATACATATATAAAGCAATGCACATATAAATATGCAGACATAAAATTGTGCTCAAATATAAACATATACTATTAAAAATCTCTAATACTTGATGTAAGTAAGCATTCATAAAATGACTTAACATTTCATTTATTTAATGGTCTTGCTTTAAGTTTTGGTCTTATGGATATCTTGTCATTTAACCCATGCCCAGAATCTGCTTTCAGTCTTATAATCCATTTTGCCTCAAGCTGTTCTGTCCTATTTCTAATGTCCCCCATTCTGATGTTGTCAAATATTTTGCCTATAACTAAAAAGAGTAAAATTGTGTGTTGTCATCAACTCTGTTTAAATAGCGCACTAACGTCACTTTTTTTCTGTATCTGGTACCTGTGTTCCTTGATATGATCTCTTAGGGCTCTATCCATTTTTCCCCACATAGAAACAAAATCACACTGAACATTGGGCTAAATAAATAATGTGTTCTGAAGTACATGTAGCTGAAATGTTAAATACATACTCCCTGTCTGTGTCAGGATGTAAAAACTTATTACTGTTGCTTATACATTTATACATGGGACATCTCCCACATGAACAAGTCTGTCCATCCCTTTTCCTTATACTTTCATTCTTAAAATAACAAAGTCTTCTCTTTAAAGAGTGCATATTCTTGTGTGCAAAACTTGGCCTAGGTTCCAGTAAGGAACTAATCTCTTTGTCATCAAAATTTTCAAGTGCTTCTCAGTTATATTTTTATATAGCCTCACATCAGTGGAGTAAAACAGGGGAATCTTATTTTATTTTCTGTTTTCTTTTTATATGTTGTATGTACTGACATATTCCTTTTAGAAAAATATGGTTTAGCTGTGTTTTCCCTCATTTCAACCACCATATCTCTAGTTTTATTAATTTCATCCTTACGATAACCACTCTCTACAAAATGTTGATTCATCTTTTCAACTTGTTGTTCAAAATCCTCTGTTCTTGCTTTAAGCCTCAATGCTCTAAGTAACTGGCTATTAAGTAATGCTCTTAAATATATGTAGAGGGTGCACAAAACTGTCACAGTGACATTCTTTCTTGTATAAATTTGTATATATCCTCCCTTCCACATCTTTTTTAATGTTAACATCCAAAAAGTGAACTTCTTCTAATGACATATCCACTGAAAATTATAAGTAATTTGTAGTTATTAATGTATTCAAAAAAATCTGTAAACTATACCTGTGTCCCCCCCCATAACAAAAAAAGGTCATCCACAAACCTACAGTAATACAAGATATATGTTGTCTGTATCTCCCTATTAGAATAAACCCATCTTCCCAAATGGCTAGTATAGCATTGGCATAGCTATTGGCACACGCAGTGCTCATAGCTACGCCATGCCTCTACCAATAAATAGTTTCATTGAACATAAATATGTTATTTTCCAAGACTGTCTTTAACAACTTAGTAATAACTTCCACGTTCCCTTCATTAAATTCTTTACAAGACTTAGAAAACAGGTCTATGTTACTTATTCCTTCTTTGTTAGGGATCATAGTAAACAGTGATGTAATATCCATAGTTACTATTTAGTATCTTCACAGTTCTTATAATTGTCACAAAAATCAAACAAGTCATTCAAAAAATGATTTGTGTCTTTTAATATATGCCGTATGTTATTCAAATGTGGGCGGAGGGTTTTCTCGCTATATATAGAGGCTGGCTCTGTTGACCATCCTTGTCCAGCCACTATAGGTCTTAGTGGTGGACATATAGGGTCTTTGTGAAGTTTAGGTAACCCTTGAATTACAGGTAATAGTGGATGCTGTACTGTTAGGTAGTCATAAAAATTTTTGTCAATCTTACCATTTCTATAAAGCTCAGTGCAAACTGTCTTATGACATGTTAAACTCTAACATTATTTATGACAGGATAAAAATGAGCATTTGACAACATTATTTTCATATCATTTTGATATCTTTCCACATCATATATCACTAAAGGACCTCCCTTGTCCGCTGGTCTTATTATTATTATGCTATGATTAGCTTCTAAATTTCTAAGTGCCAGATAATCATTTTCTGTCAAGTTGTACCTCTTTAATTTAGTAGTTCTATCACTTTCATTAATATTGTGTATATCATTAATACATACCCCGGGATTCATGAAGCTCAGCGCAAGGATGGTTTTAGCCTTGTGCCAAGCGTCCTCCTTACAGGTGGTGCGGCAGCGCCATAGGAATATTTATGAGCATGCGCTGCCGCACCCTCGACGTGCACATGAAATGTGTGCAAGTGCAGGGGGCATGTTTAAGTGCTCTATGGAGGTGTAAACATGCCCCACAGTTGCACAACCTACTATGCTTACTATTAGAGCCCAACTCTATTAGTAGGCAATTAAGTCAGTGTCCATGGATACTGAAATGTATGCTAAGCATACAAGAGAGTCCATGAACACTGAAATAAAATCAAAGTAGTAAACACACAAGCACATAGTGGAATGTTGAGCCCCGTCCCTAGAACTATCACAATTAGATTCCCCTGTGTCCCTATTTTACATTTGTATTGCTTCATTATTGAAAGTGTAAGTGAAGCGCAGAGTGTGTGCGCATTGCTACCCTATGCTTAGTGTAGCTTACACATCAAAATCATCCAAATAGAAAAGGACATGCAGAATCAACGTTAACATCAATAGTGTAGTGGTTAGAGCATCTGCTTAACAAACAGGCATTCATGGTTGGAGTCCCACTGTAGCATATATCATTTTCCATGTGGAATGTGTATATGAACATATTTATACATAGTTTTGCTGTATAACCTACATAATAACATGTAAATGTGAACTGGAGTACCGCATGATATATTTAACTAATGTCATTCAATCAAAGTGGTAGTGTCATAATAAATAAGGCACTAGTAAGCAGGTGTAAGCACAAATAAGCAGTACTAAACATATATAAGTACCAGTAAGCAAGTCTGAGTGCATTTGCCCGGGTGTAAGCAGTGCCCAGCATAGGAAATGTATATAATTATGTAGATGTATGTGCATGTGTATGTACAGATATATAATACATATATATATATATATATATATATATATATATATATATATATATATATGAAGAATGAACGTTGTGACAATAAAGCATACAAAAGGAATGAGAAGGGAATCAACAGCAACTCCAGTATTATTTAGTGTTGTCAGCGTATGTCATATCAAGCTGGGCCGGGCTGAGCAAAGCACTGCTACTCACACTAAAGGCAGGATACTACCAGTGAGAGTAACATTGTCGATCTGCTAAGTCTACTTTACAAACAATCACAGGGTAGTCCCTGGTGGGACTAACCAAAAATTGCTAGGATGGTTAGACCTCCGACCATTACACAAGCAAGGGCTGGTATGTTCAAGGACTAAATGGTGGGAGAGCCTGATGATACATGGGTTGGGACAACATACATGTAGGGTCCCTAATGCTGGGGAGAGAGCAATGTGTGGAGGTGTGTCATGGCTGTGATAGTAACCAGAGAATGGATGGTTTGCGTGTATGTCGAACTCAGGTGGGGTGGAGGAACCATGGGTATGAAATTATGGATCCAGGCATGTCAGGGTTGGATGGCCTGGTTCTAATTGGACCGCCTTGTGGAGGTCAGCGAGTTCATTATAAGTATATATGCATACACACATGCATACATCTATATGTAGAAGTACATTCCCTGTAACACATTCATTCCTTTTGCAGGTATAAATAACATGAAAGTGCCCCTACAAACCTCAACAGTAGATAGAATAATAGGTTGCGCATAAGTGGGAAGGGAAGAATCTGCAAAAATACAGAAGTGTGTACATTGTCCGAAGTCAGTGATGTTCTCAAAAAATCAAATGTGAGGACTTTCTCACACATGGACTCATTCCTGTGATCTGCCTGCTACGGCAACGCCAATCATTAACCTGGTCCTATTTGTAATATAATTTCACCAAACTCATACATTATTAGCTCTCATGTGTAACATGTGCATTGCCACATAGTCATAGTTATTAATTTATTGTAGTGGCATGCTAACGGGAGTAATGATGTAATGAAGTATAGAGTCTAATCTTGAAATAAAGACATGTGTGTCCCAGGTGGGACAACCCAAAAATTGTGAATAGTGTCCTATTGGTCACTCATTTCACCAATGTATGTGGACTAAACTTTTGGGATGTCTGAGGATACGTGGAGTGAGTCAACCCATGGGATGGGTCTACAGGAGTATGGAGTGGCCAATATGTAGTGGTGTGGATACACCATGTATCCAACTGGAGAATGGATGACTGCTGTGTCAGTGAAGTGTTGGGGTGGGTGTTTGGGGAACTAGAATCCATGGGTATATGGGTATATATGCAAATGACGCAGCACACCAATAGTGTAGTGGTTAGAGCATCCGCCTAACGAACAGACATTCCCCTTCCAAATCCCACTGCAGCACATACCATTTTCCATTGGTAATCTGTATATGAACATATTTTGACATCTGTCTGCTGTATAACCTGCATAATAACAATTAAAAGTGAAAAAAAAACAAAGAAATCCAAATGGATAAACAACCACTCAAAACTTAAAATAAGAAAAAATTATAAAACAGCCACCAATGACTAAATGTAGGTCTTTACTATTTTAATAAAACACAGAACCAAATAACTAAGCGCTTTCACCAGGCATAAACCGCTGGCCAGCGGTTTATGCCTGGTGAAAGCACTTAGTTATTTGGTTCTGTATTTTATTAAAATAGTGAAGACCTACATTTAGTCCTTGGTGGCTTTTATTATTGTTTTCTTATTTTAACAATTAAAAGTGAACTGGAATGAAGTGTCAGTGTCATAATTAATAAGGCACTAGTAAGCAGGTTTAAGCATAAATAAGCAGTAGCAAGCATATATAAGCACCAGTAAGTGTGTTTAAGTGCATTTGCACGGGGGTATGCATTGCCTTACAGACATATATGTATATATATATATATATATATATATATATATATATATATATATATATATATATATATATAGTTGCAGATATATATATATATATATATATATATATATATATATATGTGTGTGTGTGTGTGTGTGTGTGTGTGTGTGTGTGTGTGTGTGTGTGCATAGATATACACAGATATACAGCTATGGTAGGAAACAGCACACAAGAATGACATATGTTCACAGGCTATGCCAATGGAAGTGAGGGGCCCAAGCAAGAAACATGTAACACATGACCTCCCCCCCTCCAGCCAGACAGAGGAAACATACACACAAACACACAAACAATGTAAATAGTCCACTGCTCCCCACACCACAGGCAGGATACAACCGGCGGGGGGGCAGAGAGCACCCGTGAAATCTAATCTTGGAACAGACAGGAGTGTTCCTTGCAGGATGCCCCAAAAATTGACATATAACCAAAGGAAGTCGATACAATGACCATTCTGGCTGGCGTGTGTACATACCCAGAATACAAGGGTGGGAAAGCCTGATGACCCATGGGTCGAGACAACATATGACATGGGCCCCATGAAGTGGAGAGTGGGTAGAGTGTAGTGGTGTGTTCAGATCTGACCTGCACCCAGAGTAAGGATGGGTGCAGTAGAGGAGGCGTGGGTGGGGAACTATGGGTAGCTAGTTATGGGTCTAGGTGTGCAGGTGTTGGCTGATGTGGGCCTATACGGACAGCCCCAAGGATGTGAGCAAAAGTGTTCATTGGGCAGAGGCAACAGCCAACCAGTAGCCACACCCACTACGAGTCCCAGTGCAGCAAAGTCTAATCTACATGGCAGAGGATGGACTAACCAGATGTAGATGTATATAGGTAGAGGAATGTGTGTGCATATCTACCCATAGTGACATGGAGATCTACCTCTCCCTCTCCACAGTACAAATGTATACATACAGAGACAGAATACATATACAT
The DNA here is from genome assembly GCF_019279795.1 of Protopterus annectens. Lineage (NCBI taxonomy): Eukaryota > Metazoa > Chordata > Ceratodontiformes > Protopteridae > Protopterus > Protopterus annectens. Next base: position 962,308,342 of record NC_056748.1, read on the forward strand.
ACCCACATATAGATATATACATATGCAGACACCCATACACCCATATGTTGTTAGATATACATAGACAGCAATATATAAATATATACATGTATGCATTCATATACAGATATATCTGTATATAGTAATGTAGATATATATATAAATATATATATATATATATATATATATATATATATATATATATATATATATATATATATATGTGTGTGTGTGTGTAAATATACACATGTAAATAGCTAGGATATGATACAGCAGTTATGAATTACATATATTCACAGGTCGTGCAAATAGGGTGATGGGTCCAATCAACAAATGTGTAACACGTAGCATCAACCACCCCCACCTACGCAGGTGAAACATACAAACACACGATACAAGTAAACACACCACTGGTTCCAGACCACAGGCAGGATACTACCAGTGGGAGAGATCTGCCAGGTCTAATCTTGAAACAAAGACATTAATGTCCCTTGTAGGTCAATACAGGGGAATACATATGGGGAATACATTACTGATCATTGGAGTCAGTCCCTGTAATGATTCATCAAACCAGGCTGTAGACATACATGGACCAGTAGGTTGTGCAAGCCTTGATAACCCATGGGTCGACACAACGTACGACATGGGTCCTAACACGTGAAGAGTGGGCAGTGTGTAGTGGTATGGTTAGACCCCACCCGAACCCACAGTAAGGATGAGTGCTGTAGAGGAAGGGCAGGTGGGGGAACTATGGGTATGCAATTATGGGCCTAGGCGTGCAGGTGTTGGCTGGCGCATTTGTATTAGGACCGCTCCGGGGATGTAAGTAATATTCCGAAATGGGCAGAGCTTATGCTCATACCTCTCAACCCCTAAGAGCAAAACCACTGGACAGAACATAAACTGTTGGGGGAACAAATAGGACAGAAAGCACATATTCCACTTACAACCTTAGAAAGCTGATAGAATAATAGGTATGCATTAGCATGACTCAGCTGAAGGATGTGGGGGTCCTAAACCCAATTAATTGTCTGTATTTAATGGTGTCAGCTCCCAGGTATTTGCCAGACAGGTGCAGATTGTAAGAGGAAAATCCAATAGTATGAAGCAAACTCTGGACAGGCCATGGATTCTGTACAGTCGACCGGCATGCTTACGCCTAATGGGTAGCCATTCCCGATATGGGTCCCACCACAGCACAGTCCAGTTTAAATGTCTAAGTATGGTATGACCATATGTGTCGTTGCATAACCCACTACACAACATCTACAAACACATGGTCGCAACACTCCACTTAGTCATGTAAGCTGATGTAATAGGCATCACAAGGTATTATTGTAGTCCTCACCCCGATCCAGGGCTGTGAGTGTCAGATGCAAACACCAAATGCAGTTCATTTGCAACTGCAGGAGCAAGCAGGTGTAAGCCTGTTTGGCCGCCGGTATGCGCGTATCACACTGGTGAAGCAATGCAGAGGCTAACTGAGTGTAAGAAACTGTAACCAGAGGTTAGCATTGCTTATCTCCATGCAAACCCATTTACACCCTCTCACAACTGCTTTAAAGTGCCTTAATCACTCTGTACCCAACAGCTTGTGTTCTGGCCAGCAACAAAATAAACAGCCTTTGCAAGTCTAGAACTCAGGACCCTGTACATCACAGTCATAGTAGTTAACCACTACACCATGATAGCAATACATATAAAGGAGGTATCAGCAAACTAATCCTCACCACAGGGAAATCAAATCAAACATGTGAACTGAATCTATGTACAGTGTAATGTTCTATAACCTGCCACAGACTATATATATGTGAATTGGAGTACTGCAGTAAACATAGAATTGAGGTGTCACTGTAATAAAGTTATGAAGTCCCCAGGACACTATACAGTGTATGTACACATGAATGATGGATACCAGACACATATATGACCTGTAATGAATAAGATATAGCTTAGCATTTTCAAAACTGGCCAATTACGGACAAGTGTGGGAACCCGGCCCTACTTAAACCGAAGAGGCAAGAATATGGCTCATAACTGGTTGTAGCACCCCCCTGCAGGCAGAATGGCTGGAGTGGGAGAAGGCACTCACTTTAGATTGCAGCGCTGGGGCATCCAGGAGTCCAAATTCATGGTATGGCTTTTGGTAAAGCACCATGACAGGAGACTACTGCAGGGCCAGTACCAGGGCTCGCAGTACAAAATGGAGGCATGGGACAGTCTCGCTCGTGACCTCACTAGTGCGACAAGTATGCCCCGGACTGGTGAGCAGGTCAGGCACCACCATGCAGACCTGAAATGGCAGGGGGGGATGTCCTGGAACAGTGGATCCAGGAAGCAAGGCAGATGCAGAATGCCCCAGAACTGAGTAAGTACTCCTTCCACTACGTAGTTAATAATTGCCTAGCTTGTGTATACTATGGATAGGTATGGCTAAATATCACTGTACTTCTCTGCCAGCTGCAGATGAGCGTGCTGCGAACCAGCAAGCCTATGATGCTAGGCTGCAAAGGATGCATCGCGAGGCAGGTTAGTAAATAGCCTGCATGTACTGTCATAATAAATAAATGTAAGAGCCTCAGAAAGTGTTGTACCAGTATACAGATTTGTGTAATATGCTGTGAATAAAGGTGTAACCCCTGCATTGCTTCTATTTAATCTGCAGTCATATGTTGTTGAACTGTTGCTGTTATTAAATAGTACTGTTGTAGTAAGCAGTGTTACCCATACTGTGGTATGCTGATAAAATGTGTATGAAGTGCTGTATAACAATGTTGGGAGTGCAAACAGGTCAGTCATATTAGACTAAATACATTGCAAAGCCTCACAACAATTGCCTGGTAGCATAGTGTACAGTGATCTTAACTGTAATGCTTTTTGTCACACATAGCAGGGCTTTGGATCCAAGGAGCACCAGTGAGTTAGAATGTTCAGAGAAAGCTGTATGCATATTTTAACAACTGTACAGATTATGCTAGAATGCTCAAATAGAAAGTTGTATGCATATTCATACCACTCAACTGTTCCAATCTGCCCAGTATGTCATGATAAATGGCCCACATCACCTGCCTTTTGCCCTGTTCCCCTGACAAATTAGTGTGATGATCCAAGAAATGTAGGCAGCTGTAAATGACATATAACTGATAGTCAGACTTGTACATAGTCAGAGAATGTGCATGCAAACATACCTGTCATCCCAGCATCTCACCCAAAGTGTATGACAGCAGTCAGCAGTCTCAAAACATGTTGCATTACAACTGCATCTTGTCAAGCCTGTATGTAAGACACAGGTCCCGTACATACTAATCTACAAACATACCATTGTACAATATAACGCCATTGGGTAGTGTAATAATACATGTAAGGGACAGACCACTGCAGTGACTATGAATGTTGTGTAAACTACAAGGATTTATTAGTTGTTAATTGAACTCTCTCTCTCTCACCCCTACCATATGTGCAAAAATAACCGATTTACACAACTCATTTGGCATGCTAAACTCCTAACCTTTGTTGGGACATATGTCCTATTGGTTTATAAATATTCACATCTGTTTCTATGCATATGCCATGTTAAAATAACCCCATATTGGTGTCCTGTTGCCATCAATGAAACCTGCATGTGGTTGTAATGGCCACTGTTTACCCATATATGCATGTGTTCTGCCTGCTCTGCAACTATTTTATATCTGATGCCTGGGTAATGGGAATACCTATACATGCTGTTATAACTAATCGTAAATGGTGTTGACTATTACTAAACCATATCTGCCTTAAACATGCTACAACACAGTGGACCCACATGTCCCACCTCAGCTGGCCATGGCACCGGGCACCAGCACATCTGGGGCCCAGCCTGAGACCTCCTCGTCCATTGGGTGGAACCGCTGCAGGGGATGGGGCTTGGCCCCCCTGGGAGCAGAGCAAACAGGAACCTGTCACCCATGGTATGGTCCTGGCCGTGGTGCGTAGGGAGCTCGACAGGGAAATTCGAGTCCGCCTATGCCAGCTTGAGGGCTGAGTGGAGCAACTAGAGGGTAAGCCTGCCCCTCCTACACAGCCCCCAGCACAGCCACCTTCTGGGCTGTGAAGGTGCAATGGTGACTACCCATGGGTGGGGACTTCAGTCCCACTGTATCCATTTGTGGGCTCATGGGCTTGCGACTTCCAAACACCCCTCCCCATCCAAGGTGTTCCCCCACGCATGTGTCATATGCTACCCCTGTATGTGTCTTGCCTTGTCTGTCATCCAACCCAACCTATCCTCCCTGATCATACCTACTCTCCTTCCCCAACATCCCACTCTCACCTAAAAGTAAAAGAAAATAAGGGCAATCTGTTTCCTCAAAAAAGCACACCCCATACATAGCTGTCCATTTCACACACATGCCCACTGGACACATGTAAATGTTTCTAATAGGCATCACAACATACTATTGTTGTCCTCACCCATCTCTCAGGGTTGTGAGTGTCCAAATGTACCACCAAATTTATTGTATATGCACAGCCGTTGCTGTAGAAGAAATGGACAGATATGGACCTTCCCTACACCCTTCCTGCACATCCCTAGCTACCTTGCCTACTGTCTTTCCCTCTTTGTGCCCCTTTTTAACTACTTTCTTATCACGTATTTTTTTCTTTTCTTTTAAATAAATTAGCACGGGGGTAAGTGGGAGTAAGCACTTTTAAGCAGCAGTGAGCAGGTTACAGCCTGTTTGCCCAGGGGTAAGCACTGCCTACACAGGTTAAGCAATCAAGAAGGTAACTGAGTGTAAGGAATTGTAACCAAAAGTAACCACTGCTTACCATCATGCAAACCCATGCACACCCACTCACAACTGCTTAAAAGTGCCTTAATCAGTCCATATCCAACGGCCCCTGTTCTGCCCAGCAACAAAATAAACGGCCTCTACAAGGCTCAAAACCAGGACCCTGCACACCACAGCCAATGTTAATTTACCACTAAGCCATGGCAAATATACAAACATTGGATGTTATCACAACCACAGCATCCAGCACAGTCATTCAACAGTATAGGAAATGTATTCCATTATGTAGATGTATGTGTGTGAGTATTTATGTCCAGATATATATACATACATAGATATAGATATATATCATACATACCAAGTGACAACAAAGCAGTAAAAAAGAATGAAAAGGGAAACACCAGCAACTCCTGTATTATGTAGTGGTGTTGTCCTATGTAATATGAAGACTCCCTCAGACAGACATGTGTCATTAATACACGCAGACATTAAATACATTACTCTGAGCATTTCATTTACAGTAACAAAACAGTTCTTGTCCAATCATTATGTGAGAACAGTACTCTTGCAAGGTGCTGTGTGCAACATCATCATCATTAAAATGTTAAATGGGGTAACTATAGATGGACCGGTAGTGTCGTGTGTACAATGGGGTCATCTGCATCATGTCTACCTGGAACCTTTAGGAGTTATGTGCATACCAGGATTGTGTGCCTGAGAGAGGGGTGAGGACAACAGTAGTATGTTGTGATGCAAGTTAAAAAGGTTACATGTGTCCAGTGGACACATGTGTGAAATGGACAGCTATGTATGGGGCAAAAGTTGTTCTGGGAACAGATTGGCTTTTTGTTTCTATTTTCATAAGGTGAGAGTGGGATGTTGGGGAAGGAGACTAGGTATGCTCGTGGAGGATAGGTTGGGTAGGATGACAGACAAGACAGCATACAGGGGCAGTATATGACACTTGTGAGGGGGATACACCTTGGACGGGGAGGGGTGTTTGGCAGTCACAAGCCCATGAGCCCCCAAATGGAAACAGTGGGACGGAGGTCCTCACCCATGGGCAGCCACCACTGCACTGTCACAGCCATAAAGGTGGCTGTGCTGGGGGCTGTCTAGGAGGGACAGGCTCACCCTCTAAATGTGACACTCTGCCCTCGAGCTGGTGTAGCTGGCCTCAAAACCCCTTATTAAGCCCCCTACACACCATGGCCTGGACTGTACAACTGCTGACAAGTTCCTGTCTGGACCTGCTCCCAGGGATGGCAGGCCCCATCCTCAGTGGTGGTTCCAACAGAAGGTGGTGCAGAGCCAACAGAGGTGGAGGTCCAAGACTGGGCCCCAGATGTGCTAGTGCCTTTTGCCATGGCCAGCTGAAGTGGGACAGGTGGTTCTGCCGGGACCTCCATTCCCATACAGCCTATGGTGTTGCAGTTTTAACACAGATAAGGTTTAGTAATAGTCAACAGCATTCAGGATTACTTATAATAGCATGCATAGATATTACCATCAACCCAAGACAACAGATGTCATACATTTGCAGACAGAGCACAACACATGCATATATACTGCATGACAACTGTCCAAAGCGTAGATGACTTGTGACTGCAGATATGAACAGTGGCCCACTATTGGCATGTCACTGTGATAACCTCAGACAGTGACTGTCATACCACTGTTTCATGTGACATATGTCCAATCAGGGATGTGATAGCAGTAACTCTCATCACTGTCACCATGTGCTCACTTCAATCCTCACACTATGCTTCTGCAGTTCACAGATGTGTGTTCTGTGAGTAACACAAGAAACAAATGGATCCACACACTGACCAGTCCACAGATGACCCTACAGATGGGGGTTTCCTCACAAACAGAGCACTGTCTTGTCAGTTATTAAAACATATAGATTAGCCATTACCACACACAACTTGTTAAATTGGCAGTAGTCTGAATGAAGCATAGCTACACTTACATGCTGTAGTCATGTCTGGCACATCACCCTCCCGTCTTTAGGCTATTTTCCACTGCGTATATTATTTGAGGAATATCCAGATTTCATATGTGATGCTGTTTACCAAACACCAGATCCAGGTTCCACTCACAGCGACTGTCATGGGCAAACACAACATGATGTTCCTAGATATTGTACTGTTTCCATGCAATTGGCTATGGGATGTCACCACAGCTGTTCCACATGCAATCAGCTAGAGGAGGACTGCAATAGGTGCAGAGGCCATCACCTGATCATGACCATCACTTACAAAACACAAGGTGCTACTGAGCAGGTGTACATCTCCATATCCACCAGAGAGTGTGTGTGAGGGACAGACAGAGGCAAAGTACATCAGAGAAGGGCTGGGAGACTAAAACCTAAGCATCGTCTGTCACACACCTACCAGTACAGGGGTTCAAACCCCTGACTGACTAGCCATTACTATTACAAGTGCATGCAGTTACTCCATGTGCAACAGAGCTGACATGTTGGTGTGCTGTAAGAACATATATGTGTGCTGGTAAGTGACATCTGCAACAGAGATATAGTAGACATACATTAGATGTAGCACACATGGCTGTCCACATGAACATATGTCATTGTCAACACAACCACACTTTCTAAGGGACTCAGACACATTGGCACACTTTGGCAGGCTCACAAATACACTTCTTAACTACTTACCACACTACAGTAATACACAGGTATTACATGCACCACAGGGGTTATCCTGAGGTTGTATGGGCTAGGGCATATGAACGTGTCTGACATCAGTCAGTATGCCAATGGGAGTTCTACTGGATGTGACTGTGCTTGGGAACATCATACCCCACATGCAGACACAAGGTGCCAGTACTGACATGCATGTGTGCATTGCTTCATGGGTGTGTCGTGGTTGGCTGTGCAAGATGGCTGTACAAGGCTGGGTGAGGGATAATACTTGGCATCAGGCCACCTGACAATGGTCTGCAGTGTGGTTCAGGGGTGTAGTGTCCGCAATGTCCCACACAGATGTGTATTGTATTAACTGTCCTGTCATCCTGGTTACCATTGTGTGTGGCCATTGCTTTGCAATGCATGCCATGTCTGTGTTTGATAGTCCTTGACATGAACATTGCCTGGGATGTGCATGTCCCACATTAATGTACAGTGACATGTTTAAGTGTACCTGGTTTGCCTGGCACATGTTGTGTACACAGACTATCATCAGATGTGCCAATTCTGGCCTGGTGTGGCAGGACCTGCTAATAGACAGCAGGTTGACCCTGCACCTGCATTGATAGCATGATACAGGTATTCCACGGTGTCAGTGGCATCTGTCCATACAGGGTATGTCTGTAAGGCATTGTATGTCCTTTGTGGATCACATTTGATGGCACCATATATGTTGCAGATATCCAGTGGGAAACATAGTGAAGGCGTATTGTCCGCAATTATGTGCTTGTTGTACTGGTGGACAGGGTGCCATGCCCTCTGCAGCATACTGCATTCACACCATGCCTACTATCTGTCAACAATGTGCTATTACCCTATAGCAACATAGAGGGATTTTCTAGGCAAGTGTGTTTGTGTATGACACATGGGTTCAGACCGTATTCTGGGTAATAGTAGGGGTGCTTACTCTGTTCACCAGGCCTTTTGCCAGATGTATGGGTATGGCTTGCCAACACAGTCTCTTGGCTGATTGAAATCTGTAATCCTCGTGAAGTGGACATTGTGACATATAATATGGCCACCATATAGAAAAACTACAAAAAACACTCCTCAATATGTCCAGTGGTTAGACACTTGCAGCCAACTCCACACAGGTTCTGACTGTCACACACACACCTGCCATGTCTTGGAATAGAGCTCCTACCTTACTAGGTTATCACACTATAGCATTATGCAGTTATAGCACAGAAATTATTGGGCTACCCCATCCCCAAAGGTGTATTTCACATGGAATGATATCAGCAGGGTTACCAAAGTATGGCAATTTGAATTTCCTGCAAGTGAGTAGCCGAAAATGCATTGCTCACAAAACCGACAGTGAAACACACACAACTGACATGTGTGGGTAAAGAACCCATGACCAAGATCTATATCACACTACTGCATGGAGATGTTATAGGACTCACCATAAGGATTACTAGGGAACTCGTTCCCCAGAGGTGTATTTGACAAGGAATGGCATCAGCAGGATCACCAACATAGGGCATTATAAATGTCCTGTGAGTGAGTAGGCTATAATGCACTGCTCCCTACACAGACATTGAAACACACAGAAAACACATAACTGCCATGGTTGTGGATGGAATCCTACCACAGTTCTAAATCACACTCCAGCAGTATTCAGTTACCTGACGCACTACAGAGATTAGTGGGTTACAGCAGTCTCAGAGGTGTATTTCTAGGCGGGTGACATCAGCACCCTTGCCATAGTTGAGTATGTGAATTGTAAGGAGTGTGCATACTCTATAAAGCATTGTTCCCTTCTCAGGCAGGCAGACACACACACACACAGTTAAATCTGGGATTAGAACACCTAACGAACTAGTTTATTACACTACAGCATTATGCAGTTACAGGACGCACTACAGAAATAACTGGGTTACAGCACTCCCAGAGGTGTATTTCTAGGTGGGTGACATCAGTACCCTTGCCAAAGTTGAGTATGTGAATTGTAAGGAGTGTGCATACTGTAAAAAGCATTGTTTCTTTCTCGGGCAGGCAGACACACACATACTTGGCAAGTCTGGGATTAGTACACCTACCAAACTAGTTTATCACACTACAGCATTATGCAGTTACAGGACACACTACAGAAATTACTGGGTTACAGCAGTCCCAGAGGTGTATTTCTAGTTTATTACACTACAGCATTATGCAGTTACAGGACGCACTACAGAAATAACTGGGTTACAGCACTCCCAGAGGTGTATTTCTAGGTGAGTGACATCAGTACCCTTGCCAAAGTTGAGTATGTGAATTGTAAGGAGTGTGCATACTCTAAAAAGCTTTGTTCCTTTCTCAGGCAGACAGACAGACACAGTTGGCAAATCTGGTATTAGAACACCTACCAAACTAATTTATCACAGTACAGCATTACACAGTTATAGGACGCGCTACAAAAATTATTGGATTACAGCAGTCTCAGAGCTGTATTTCTAGGTGGGTGACACCAGCACTCTTGCCAAAGTTGAGTATGTGAATTGTAAGGAGTGTGCTTACTCTAAAAAGCATTTTTCTCTTCTCAAGCAGACAGATACACACAGTTGGCAAGTCTGGGATTAGAACACCTACCAAACTAGTTTATCACACTACAGCATTACGCAGTTACAGGACATGCTAGAGAAATTATTGGGCTGTGGCTGTCCCAGAGGTGTATTTCTAGGTGGGTGACATCAGTACCCTTGCCAAAGTTGAGTGTGAATTTTAAGGAGTGTACATACTCTAAAAAATATTGTTCCCTTTTCAGGTAGGCAGGCACACACAGTAGCTTGTCTGGGATTAGAACACCTACCAAACTAGTTTATCATACCACAGCATTATGCCATTACAGGACACGCAACAACAGAAATTACTGGATTATGGCAGTCCCAGAGGTGTATTTCTAAGTGGGTGACATCAGCACCCTTGCCAAAGTTCAGTATGTGAATTGTAAGGAGTGTGCATACTCTAAAAATTTTTATTTATTTATTTTATTTTACATTTGTTAACTGGGCTAGTCCAACTGGATACATGTCCATTTTCAGTGGAGGCCCAAGGAGAAAAGCTCCACTATCTAATGCATAATAACAAAAATACATTCAAAGTACATAGGTAATTTAAGACACAACTAAAACAGGGATTTAAAATTACATAGGGAATTAAGACACAAGTAAAACAGGCATATAGGCTTTCCTTTCAGTAAGTTCAAAAAGGTGAATACAGAGACTATCAAATTTCTACAGTACAGGTCAAAGTACATAGGTAATTTGAGATTCAACTAAAACAGGCATTCATAATTACATAGGGAATTTAAGACTCAACTAAAACTAAATAAATGTAAAATAAAATAAAAATAAAAATAATGTGTTGTACTGTGTTCATGCCAGCATTGCCTTGTGTTGACCTTTGGATTTCAGCTCTATGTAGTCCTGAATGTACAGGAAAGTGTGAGACACTAAGAGGTGCAGACTGCAAAAGTAGAGTGTGTTGACTTGATTCTAAATTGAAGTATGGTTTTTTGCATTGTGTCTTTTGGCTTTTCCCAGTTAGGGGTCACCACAGTGGAACTCCAGTCCACTAATGATTGGCAGTGGATTTTTATAGTGCTAAGTTGCCAGCCTGACACCCACACTTCAAAGAAGGCACATCCATTTACACACACACCTACCTGCATGTCTTTAGATGTCACTTGACTGTAGGGAGGACATGCAGACAGCACACAGAAGGCACTCCAGCCAAGAATTGAACAGAAGAACCACTTGCTGTGAGGTGACAATACTAACCACTGCACCACCATGGCTACTGAAGTTCTTAAATTGTCCAAATGTCTAGTTTTAATAATCTGCTCATATTGTACAAACAGTAACATCAACAGTTTTTTGTTCTGATTTTTGTTGTAGTTATTATGGAAAATAAATAAGCATTGTTCCCTTCTCAGGCAGACAAACACACACGGTTGGCAAGTCCAAGATTAGAACACCTACCAAACTGGTTTATCACACTACAGAATTATGCAGTTACAGGACATGCTACAGGGATTACTGGGTTACAGTAGTCCCAGAGGTATATGCTTAGGTGGTTGACATCGGCAGGATTCACAAAGAAGGGCAGTTCAAGCATACTGCGAGTTGTACATATCTTTTACCTGTGAGTACCCGCTGCTTACTGTCACAAAAACACATTTACACCCGCTTACAACTGCCAAAAAGCATCTTATTCAGTCCTAAATTACATTATCAACAATTCTTGCAGGTCTTGAACCTTGGACCATGCATACCAAGGTCACTTGACTTACTACTAAGCCATCTGGGCTGTAGACATGTTTTATCATTTTTATAATACACATTTTCCTACAGGTATTCCACAGTACTGGAAACCAATGGGACAGTCACTTTGTGTACATATGTACAGTACCCTTGAATGTACTGTACTCTGTGAAACAACACAGACAAGTCTACATATGTACAACTGTTATAATGAAATACTAAATACATATATGCACTTACGGAATGTGTTCACACACACACACACACATATATATATACATATATATATATATATATATATATATATATATATATATATATATATACACACACACACACACACACACATATATATATATATATATATATATATATATATATATATATATATATGCATATACACAGACACAGCTATAGCCATATATATAAACATGTCTGAACACCCTTTGTGACACAGAAGGGTTCCAAAGAAATTGACCTGTACACAAAATAGAGGCAACTCTTGTTTTATAACATTTAAATCTTAATCAGTTCACCAGAGAAGGGATGGTTGTTGTGTATGTGGAGTTTGGGGTGGGGAATGATGGCTAAGGAAATGTACCCCGGGGATTGTGGAGTTTGGGTGGGGGAATGATGGGTATGGACATACACCCCAGGGACCACATCTGTGTCACTGCTCGACAGTGGCACAGGAAAATAACATACCCAACAGTAGTCATTCTTGACTGTCTATTCTTTTCTATTTCTAACTATGTAATAATTTGTGGACTCCACTCACCACAGATGACTACCACGGTGTGCAGCATGCTAAAATACATAACACATGTATGCCTGGCTACAGGGTAGTCACACACACACACAAACACACACACTTGCCAGTATTGTGCTTACAAGTCTTGCCTATGTAAAGGTAACTAGCAGAGTGGTATGCAGTTGGGGTATGTGCCACAGAACCCATACAATTACACTTACTCTGATTCTGCTTCTGAGCTGCGTGACATCACAGGACTGATTACTTGCAGTTGGGAGGGGGGAAAAGGGGGGTTTAGCAGATGACAAGGATAAAGGCCTGTGAAAAGGTGGTTTCTCTTTGGAAAGCAGTAAAACCCGCTGTCATGACAGGATGCAGACACAAATACACACACACACACAACTACACTAAGCCATTTGCTGACACACACACACACACACACACACACACACACACACACACACACACACACACACACACACACACACACACACACAGTTGCCAGTGGTGGGATCAGAACTCCTACCTATCTGCAGATCACTATTACAGTGCTACGTGGTTACGAGACACAACACAGAGATTACACATCTCAAGGCAGTCAAAATGCCCTTCTAAAATTGAGGACATCTACAGGGATGCTGACAGTTAAGATGTACATAGCTGTAAACCTGTGTGCTTAAAGTAGGAGTCCATTACAACCTGTATGCACAGACAAGACACATCATCTGCAGGTAAGACGTAGGTTGGTCTGAGAGGTAGAATTGTAGCACAACAAGCCCTGAACTGGAGTATGTCCATCTGTGGAATGGACAACTACTATCACTATACAGGGTTACAGTGGACAACTACTATAGAATCACAGGACTTGTTTGGATGCACTGACTCAAATTACACGAGGTGGCAGTGGGTACACTCATACACTTAGTAGCACAGGGCTGTTTGGGATGCACTCCGATTCTAATCACAGAAGGACGCAGTGTGCATGCTCATACACTTAAATGTACAGAACATGTTGTAATGGACTCCTTTTGTAAACACACAGGTTTACAGCTATGTACATCCTAACTGTCAGTATATATGCACATCATACTGGTTTAGTACCAGATACCTGTTTGTGGCCTGTAAATGATATAGCTGCATCTGTGCTGTGTGATATACATGCATACATGTACATGAAGTACTGCCATATATATGTGAAGTATTCACAATCATGCATGTGTGGAAGTGACAGACAGTAGGTTAACTGGGACACACAGGTGGATGCTAACTACAGCATGTGTCACACACATTGCTGCCCTGAAAGGCATACATTGATATCAGGTTGTGGACAGTGGCATTATACTTGGAACAGTGGCATGTGCAAGCATAATATGTGAACCCCATTGTCTAATGTTACTGAGGTGCAGGTGTCAAAATGACCTCTCCCGGCTGTGTTAGAAGTTGTCATTATTAGCAGGACTGCTCCACTAAGCATATCTGACATTGGTCATCTACACAACGTCTGCTGCTGTCCTTCACCTTAGATGTAGCATTTGATACCAAGCAGAATACTGCCACTTGCAATGATGTCATGGTATGAGTGGCAACTGCTTGACCAAAACAATGAGACAATGTCCTGCTGTAATTATGATGTTGTCCAGTGTCTGTCATTCTGGGATGTCATAACTGAAAGAAGACATGCCTTTGCCACAGAGCACATGCATCTAGGATTCAAGGGAGTGTGGATAATACCTAGGTCGCATTTACCCATATAGTGGCATTCCAAGGCACGAGTCCTAAACACAGAAGTCACACCCTGACACCTACAAGACTTATGCTAACCAGTGCTAGATGTGTGGCTTTCTTAATCCATTTACTCAATGTAGACCCTACAATGGGGAATACTGACATATCTGCAGTGAGTAACACCTGGCTGAAGGCTCTGTAGTGCACAATAGCACTACCACCATATAACTCAGATCCAGACATGTGGGCCATGACACTGGTATGGACCACTCCAGGTGGTGGTGTCCACATATTCATAAAGGCTACTCACAGGTAAAGACCACTACTTCAACATAATTCATCACAGATGTATCAGGTACAGGTGACAATGGCAAAAGCTGCATTCTAGATCGTATCCTCATATACATCCACCACCATGTCCTCAGACTACCAACACACATCCATACATGTGGTATGAAATAGTATGGTAGAACACCAAATAACCTTCGACTGGTGGACTGTACCTGGCCCTACATTAACTGTGCAAAGTACCCATGTACTGACACAGTTGCATAATGTGTTATGCAATGCAATAATACCACTGTTTGTAACTAGCTCAGTTGTACACATACCATGGACCCACAGATGTTGTCTGCATTAACACAGTTGACTGTTGCTGTACACCAGTAAACAACACCCTCATGGTTGGATATGACCTAGATGTACCTGCCCTGGATATGTACATCCCACACTCATACAGCATAAATGATAATACCATTGCTGCTGTTGTCCTTTGTACATACAGGTGGCTACATTCATTACACACATGGACATGGAAGATCGGTCCATGGCTGCTGAATGCTAACAATACATATGGTTTGATATCTATGTTGACAGAGGTAATATTCCCTCTCTACTGGTCACCCATGACATCCATCATATCATATAACAACCCATGTGGCATGTATGCCATTAGACATGTCCACCAAATGCAATGCTCACAAACATACCCAAATAACAGGATCATAGGACCTACACACATAGCCTGTATTGACAGACTCGGGAATACAGCTATGCTATGTATGTTCCTGAGTAGGTACAGGTGATATGTCCATGACATGACCGGGTTGGGAGGGTGGCTTAATGGCTAAGGTGTTTTCCTTACAAACACAAGGTGCAGGGTTTGAGTCTCACAAGGGATAATTGGCTAGGCTTAAAATGGCTCGCAAGGGCAGTTAGCTTAGTACTAAACTATGAACTATGAACTATGAACCTATGTACAGCCATGTGTGCCCACAGCTCCTACATATACCCCATGTCAACAATTGCAAGTCATGCATGCATGCTTGGACATTGCAAGGACATTAACCTTATTAAAACAATACCCAGAACGTGCTGAGGTGAGATGTTTACAAGCCACAGACTTCACACATGCTTGAATAAGGGTAATGCCTAGCTCAAACAGAGCACATTGCTGGCACTCTTCAAGTAATCATGAGGTGTGTGTGGCATATATGATGTGTGTGGCAAATATGATGTGCTCACTGTTGACCATTACAGGGTCCTGGCTTCACAGTGGAACTGTCAACTAACAGTTTGTGGGATCATGACATGGAATATTGCTGTGTGTGTGTCTTGCTGATGTGCTGTTGGCATAAATGTACACTTGGCTACTAAGTGAAGGTGGTTGTGTGTCCTACCAGTACATAAATGCAACATCCATTATGGTGTAATGCTCAGCTAGGATTCACACATGGTGTGGGGAAGGTGTGGAATGTATCTTCTTGACCTGCTAGTCCACTTACTGATGGAGACTGCATATGTTTACATGTATTGATGTGTATTTAGATTCCATGCGTGTGCAGTGTCTGATGTTTGAAGGTGACTGTTGTCTTAATACATCATACAGTTGCAATGCAGCCTCAACATTACCAGCTGTATATGGTGATATGCTCAAAGTACAGTAAGCTGTACTTTAGGTATGGACAGATGTTTGGACATAACTACTAAGTGGTGGGGCTACTTTGCAGATGAATGATTACTGTGGACAGCTCACAGGTGTATTGCAACCATTCCTACAATAACCTGTGTAACTGCTAAGCTATGGTTTTGTTAATTGAAGGGTAAGACACACAACGTAGAATGCAGTAAGGGTGACACTGAAGGCAAACCTCTTGTCACCTGGAACAGTAACACCTCCCCTGTGCATATATTATGCATATATCAGCACAGTTGGCAAAGGAAAGAGTCAGTACACTTTGTACAACATGCAATAGTGCTGTCGCTGTGTAATACCAGTCATGAGATAGGCAGGTATTTGATTCACGGTACTGGCACTTGTGGGGGTGTGTGTGTCCATATATGTCACATATGGTGGGGAATACATTCCAAATGTTTTTCACTCTCCTGTACACTGTTGTAGACATCTGTACAGAGTGAAGTGTAGAAAGCAAGACATAGGCAGGTGTTTTAATCACACACATGTCAAGTGTCTGTATGTGTGTGACATAGGTGTATATCTTTGTGAATGCCGCAGTGTGTGTGTGTGTGTGTGTGTGTGTGTGTGTGTGTGTGTGTGTGTGTGTGTGTGTGTGTGTGTGTGTGTGTGTGTGTATGGCTGTCTGGTCCCTGGAGTGAGGCTGTATTTTACCAAAGTGAAATGATAAGACCCCCTCCCCCCATCCACTCAGTACAGTCTAGTATCCCTGTTGATGTCATCAATCTTAGAAGGGCATTTTAACCACCTGTAAAAAAAAAATCAAAAAAAAAAAAGGTCCTGAGGTGAGGCGTGTTGTTACATAGCCTACTGATGAACCCCTCTCCCCACATACACTCACCACAATCTAGTATCCCTGTTGATGTCCTCGATCATAGGCCATTCAGACTACCTGTACATGTGTAATCTCTGTGGTGCATCTTGTAATTGCATAGTACTATAATGATGATTTGCACATAGGCAGGGGTTCTCATCCCAACACTGGCAACTGTGTATGTCAGAGTGTGTGTTACTGTGTCTGTGAATCCTTGAGTGTGTGTATGTGTATGCATCCTGTTATGATAGTGGGTATTACTGCTTCCCAGTGACATGCCACCTTTTCCACTGGCCTTTACTCTTGTCATCTGCTAAACCACTCTTTTACCTCCTCCCCACTCCACTATACCTGTGATGTCATCCACTATGGATGTGATGGCTCTGGCCACAGTAGCTTACTACACAGCTATCATGCTCTTGGATCATTAGATCAGTAAACATGTTTTAAACTTGGGAGATTATAACCGTGATGTGGAAGCTACAAAGTGCATGCAGGTATTGTCATACAGACCTGTGAGTAGTCGACATTTACATATGGGACACTAACCGCAAACACTGACATCCCCCGGCACATGCGATTACACCTGAAAGTGGAAGGCAGAACATCAAGATCAACATGCAGTTACTGTTGTTGCACATGATACATACTGTCAAAAGTAAAAAATGCATTCTAAAACTGTAATACATGGTATGTCTACTGCCTGTCAACACCACTCAACAATTGTAATCTACAATTGTCTTCCTAGTATGTTCACCCTGTGCATCAGACCATATGAGCATGTTCCTGCACTGATGATGTGGATGACAGGGATGCGGCACAGGCATCATCATATGCACAGGGTGATGTTTGCCAGAGGCCTAGTCTGCACCATTGGATGACATCATGTGTGTGGGTTAGGGCCTTTGATCTCATTGGGCATGTGTGGATGTTATGCGTGTGTGTGTGTTGAGGTGCCCTACATTTGTTTCTGGTGTGTGCGTGTATGTATGCACACAGGTCTGGCTGTGGCTGGCCTACACATGGGGTATTATTGACAGCTGCAGACTGTACAGGGCAGGTTTCACAGTTCATGGTGTCCGGGCACGGCCACGTGACCTGCACCTTTCAGGGGTTGCACAGGCACTACCAGGCAGAGGTCCAGATCGGGTACTGTCTGCTGACACATGTCCACTGGAACCGTGTCCCTGTTGGGACCATCCAGTACCACGTGCACATGGCTTGCTTTGCCCTGGTGTGAACAGCACAGCACCAGCTGCACTGCTGCTGCTACTGTCACTATGGGAGTGGGCATGTGAAGTAGCATGTTCAAGTAGACCTTCAACAGGTGATGTAGATAGCCAATGTCCACATGTCTGATGCCTCACTCCCACCAGATGTTCCAACACAGACATTCCACACTCAAGGATTGACATGCCACGGTCAGGGACTCCCACCATGTCACCCAATCGTCTATCCAAAACATCTGCAAGATGATGGTGAGCATTTTCAATTGCCTGGATGTTGGCAGTTAAAGAATGGACAGCAGCCCTCTGAAGCCTCAGACCTTCTCTTTTGTGCCTTTCAGCACATGCCTGTGCCTCCATTACAGCCTGAAACATGTGTCTGGTGACACCAGCTGATGTGCTATGTCTTGCAGGAGCATGTTGGCCAGATGTCCTCCTACAAGCAGCACTGGACACATGCCTGTGTGGGACATCACCAGTCAGTTGGCTGGGATCATAGTGTGCAGGTACACCTTCCATAGTCTCCACACTTTCCTGTTCCATATTACCACTCGCCAATTGTCCTTCCTCGGTGATGGGGTATGTGTAGGCATGAGAACTGTGTGCGGGGATGAGGCAGATGCTGGTGGAATGGCAACCAATGGAACAGTTTCAGCCCCTGACAACCCTGACTGTGCCTCAATCATGCTTTCATCATCACTGCTAGAGTCGGACACTAACATCATGTGGACCACAGGAGGAAAAGGCACCTACATCAACACCTGTGAGGGGCAGACAAGAACTGTACATTACAAGTTATACAGCACAGTACACACACACACACACACACACACACACACACACACACACACACACACACACACACACACACAGACAGACAGACACACACACACACACACACACACACACACACACACACACAGACAGACACACACAGACAGACACACACACAGACACACACCGACAGACACACACAGAGACAGACACAGCTAGACACAGACGGAAAGATACAGACAGACAGACACAGACACAGACAGACACAGACAGACACAGAGAGAGACACATGCTATGGCACCCAACGGCATGCAACATGCATGTGATATGGCAGAAGGCATTCAGCTTAGACATTTATAGTGGTAGTTATCATACATCCCTGAGTTGCACACAACAGCATGCATTGTTATAGCAGAAGGCATGCACCTTACACAATTATAGTAGTAGTTAGCATACATCCCTGTGTTGCACCATTTGTGTTAGTAGGTTATGCCCAAAACCTACAACATAATGCATGCACTATGCACCATTGCACCGCACTACCATGTTTTGTGCAACATACCCCACATGTTAACAGACCATTGCTGACCTTTGTACATCTGCCACTGATGCTTTGTGTTGGCCACTGCCCCTATGTGTGAGGAGGACATGAGCAGAAGGGTATGTTGAGTGAATACTATGTTTGTCTGAGCCCTAGCTTGCATATCTCCCCCAAAGCAGTGCATGTCTGTTCAACATTATTCTGCTTACCCCTGAGCTGAGTCTACAGACAATGTGCATGTGGCTGTACACACATGTTTGACATGGCTGTCCCTACTTTGCAATGGTGCCACAGACCAGCACTGGTTAACAGTACACCAGCGTGATGTGTGGCATATGTCCTTGCCAATCACATGTAGTATGACATGTCTTCTGCTGATGTGTTGAATGACATGCATACATGTTTAACACAATGGTGTCCTTTCAAATATACAGTGAGGTAATGGTGTCCCAATGCAGGGACGTGTTATACTAACATGGACCTTCAGCTGACGCAATGTTGTCAGTCCGCCCTACAGATATACAGTGACATACTGCACATTGAGGTGATGTGCATAGCCATTGCAGGGCATCATGTGGCTTCACTATTGCTATACAGTGTGAGTTACAAACACAGTTCATAGCCATGACTGTGTTCAGATACAATACATATCTAATGTGGAATGTAACCCACGTCACTGAGGTGAATACACACTAAAGCCTAATGTGGAATGTGCGACGCAAGTCACTGAAGGTATACAGATGACACCCCTGCACATCTACAACCATATTGCTGATGCCTGGCAACTATGCCCAGACATGGCTAACTTAGCAGTACTCCATGTCCTACATGCCATCTGTGTACCTCACACACATGAGGAGCAAGCATGACAGTAATATCTGACACCAGCAAGGTGAATGTACTGCATATGTGGCCTGATGTGGTTGTATGTGTATGTTGTGCAACACATGTATGTATTTGGATACTGTATAGGTGAATGCTTTCATGTTGTGACACACTCATGATGTTGAAGACATGTTATTTGGTGGTTTGATGTCATGCCTACACAAGCTGTGCACAGGCCTGTATGATGTTTAGTGTTTCACATCTGCAATATCACCATTACACAAAGGCCATAGTTGTATTGTGTTGAGCCAATGTACAACAGGGTGTACACACATGTACATCACTTCTACTGTGTGTGTTGCTTCATGTCTCTGGCCATCCGCCATGGCCATGTGTAAACATGTTTTGTCCAATGTTTGTGATGGGCATCTATTTCATATGTCAGTGTTGTCCCATATGACATACACCCATAGATGTCATATGCTCCACTGAGGACAGGGTTATGCAGACAAACGGCGGTATGTTTGGGATGTGAGATATCATGTTTTGCAGGATAGTTAAGCAGTGTTGCAGTCAGCCCACTAAATGTCATGGACATGTCAGATAGCACATGACATTGTGTGACATTCATAGCACGGGTATAACCCACAAGGGTGAATCCTGTGGGCTGGTCATACTCCAGCTCCAAAACATTTAGAATGTGTGCACACATATGCTCTCTGTATAGTACTGTTTGTATTCCCCACATGTGTAATGCTGATCTGCAGTACATGTCCCTACAGTGAGCCACACCTCCACCATTGTATTCACAGCTGTCCACACATCTGGCAATGACAGTTTGTAAGGTTTAGTGTAGGTGTTTTATATAGTCTTCAATTATTCCACATGGGTAACCACTGTGATGCATTGCAGGTCTGACTTGTATATATTAACAGGGCCACCATATATTTTATGTGCACTTGTGTTAAATGGCCACATGGCAGATTTTTTATTTTATTTATTTATTTTTATTTTATTTAACATTTATTAACCAGGAAAGTCCGACTTGGAACGAAGCCAATTTTCAGCGGAGGCCCAGGGAGAAAGGCTCCAGATGCATGTCTTTTGTAATATAGCAGATAGCATGCAATTAATATGATATGTGCATTATCAAGCCTGATAAATAATAACAATCTCACCTGCAAGTGGCTGCTGTCACTGCGAAATGCCAGAGGTGTCTAAATAGGAGTGTCACAGCAGTATGATCATTATCCACATCTGTGTGATAGCTACAGGGTGCAATGTGCATGTTAGAACATAAGCCAGTACAACAGACTATGCTATGGAGTATGCACATCTGTGCATACATAGAGCAGCAAACTATGGTATGTGGCATGTATGCATACATGCCTTGCATATGATGTTACATTACATATTGTACAGTAACACATGTAACTGTATGAAATATAGTTGTGTTATATGTGCAGTAGTGCCTTACCAGGCAACTCCAGGATCAGTGGTTGTGAGACACCCACCTCCACAATACCAGCTAAAGCTTGTGGATGAAGTTCTGCAGGTGTCCCCAGTTTGGTCAGTAACTCCTCAGATACATGTGAGTGGGGGCTGGGTAAGTGGTCCCCCACCTGTTGCACCTTGTTCCCTGGTGATTGCATTTGCATGCTGTTTCGTCTATCTAATGATGTTGGTGCAGTGTCGTCACACCTGCTAATAGGTGCAATTGTGGCCACCAACATTATTAACCCTCCTGCACAGTTCCTCTCACTGGGAATCCCGCTGCTGTGCATCCTGTGGCACATGGCTGAAGAGTGTTACATGGTTGTCAAAGAGGTATGGAATGAGGACCTCATCCTCCAAGCGGGTGTATGGTGGCAGCCTGGCACGTGGCATACCTGGAAGACATAATGATGGAGACAGGTCACAGTAACTCACAGAGAAGCACAGAAGTACAGCTGAACATACATGTGTATTGCATTTATTAAGATTACAAATATGTCTTTGCAAATCTATATGATACTAACACCACTGACATGTTTAACTCACACACATTTGACACGTACTAGTGATCTGATGTTATCATCATATATGTGTGTGTCAAGTGATGACATTGCTCATACACCATGTGGATGTTATCTTGATGTGGGCATGTCTTTTTGCCTGTACTGGTGTCTTTACCTATCAGCACATGCCTGGATGCATTCACATTAATGCAACAGACCTTAATGCTGTGTATATGTCACATATATAGTCATACACAGCCTTAAGAGACATGACCTGTGACCCTGCCGACTTGCTCATGGAAAGTTTTACATGTATGTGCTTTGTCATATACATCTACATAGCACTGTACAGCAGTTTAGCATCCTGCCATGTATTACCTGTGTTGCACATGTGAAACACATGGGACAATGGCTAGCTTGATGGCATTTGCAGGGTTGGATATCAACTGTAGCATGTATGGTGATAGTGAACTAGTAGGCTATGTGCCCTGGGCTATTTATGTGCCTAGGCTGAAAGGTTACCTAGCTGTAGCCAACAGCCAGTTAAGTTACATTGGCCAGTTCAAGCAGTGCCACAGAACTGATCCACAGGGTTACTGATATATTTGCCATGCGGTCATCACACCATGTCTCAAAGAGGGGCAGTGTGTAGCTTTGCTGGATAGGGATGCATAGTATGGCAGGAGTACGTAAAGTGTATGGGACAGGAATCTGTCAGGCATGTTGTGATCCTTGTACTAGAAAGGTGGATGTCCATGAAATATGTGTTTATTTGAAATCAGGATGTGTAAGTGTAGCATGTCCAACATCTCTGTGTTGGACATGGCTTTATTCAGGGTAGGCATCATGCTACATAGTGGAGCTAGGGACTGGGAAGGCCAGTATAGGCCATCTGAACATGGCTAATAACCCATAAAGAAAATATGTGATATATTATGGGTCACTTGAGTGTTGAGTATGGCTGAACAATGATCTCTATATTCATGGATGGCACCCTGTCATGATTAGGGGTTCCACTTATGACTACCTGACAGGTGTGGTGAAGTAACTATCAAAGGAAAGACTACTGTCCAGATGCCTCCCATACACACACAGTTTCCATTATGTTGACCGCTGCCTAGGTGGTAGTTCATGGGTACAGCGTTTTTAACATAGGGTATGACAATGCAATACTTAGCTGTCAGATTGTGGCCATACGTCACACACCACACATTTGACCCACAAAGGCCCTTCTGTATGTTGCCCACAGCACTAATTGAGTCAACTATTGCTCCTAGTTTATAGTCATTTGCAAACTTCAGTAGGCAGATGCCTTCTGTGTTAGTCTGTGTGGTATAGATAACAATGAGGGGGAGTACCAGGAATTAACCCTGTATTACTGTAGCTAGCACTGGTTTGATGTGCGTGTATTAGTCAGACACCTTCTGTAGTGTTGGTTCTGCCAGCAGTCCAGTTGCCAACCACTCCTGTGACATAGGAATATACACCTAGTTTACTGAGTGTAGCTGGAACACAGTATGGGTGATGGTGTCCTAAGACCTGGCAAGGTCATGATATGTGGTGTGAATCAACCTTACTGTCATCTACATCTGTACTGACTACATTAAATAAGTTGATCAAGATTCATGGCCATACAGACCAGACTTAGCAGGGTAGTAGTACACTATTTCCCATTATCAGTGGTGTCTCCCCCTTTGTGGGGTGTGATAACTGTTGCTGTGCAACATTCAGTGTGTACACAGCCTGACATGAAGCTATGATTGAACATGATGTGTATGTGGAGAGCAAATTGTTCTGACATTTGTGTAGGATACACCCTGGGATGTTGACAGGTCCCATGCAAGCTGTATGTATGGCTTTAGAGAGTGCAGCTTGTACCTGCATAGTTGTTATTACAGGGGCTCTGTAGTGTACATGGATATATACATATGTGTACCTGTTGGGGGGGAGGCAAGTGTGGGTTTAGGTTATCCAAGACCCTATCTGGATGAACAGGTGCTATTTCTGTAGGTGCAGTACTTCTCATGCCATAGTGCTGTCTTGTTGTTGCCATTATGATTCATGACACAGCTATAGAATGCTCTGTGGCTGGCCACATAATATGTGGCTGATTAGTTTCACAGTAGCTTTGTGTGGCTTTATATGGTGTATCTGCATCTTACTGAGGCTGACCAGGGATCACCTCCACTCATGTGTGTTCACTCTTGCAACAGTTACTACCTTATGTAGTACAGTTTAAGGCAGGGTACCACTAGTTTACCTTCCTGTTTGTGTTTGGTTGAATCTTGGTTCTGTTTCAATGGCACAATCACTGCACCTATGTGAGTGCTTAAAGTGCATTTGTGTAGGATTCAGCATTTGCACATGCATTGTCCGTCTGCAAGGGTGCCATGACAGTCACCACTTCACTCTTAAGAAGCATAACATTGGCTTTGGAGACTGACTACTGTTAGCCCGATTTGTGTGACTATGGTGATCCAAGTCATTGGAGTTGATGAAATCCAACATGCATTGAGCACAGGTGTTGGTACATGAGTCTTTCCAGTTCATAATGGGATAGTTGAGAGTAGCCATTATTATGTTTTTCTGTCTCAAACCTAATATTCGCCATTACAGCACAATATGACTGTTGGGAATTCTGAGGCATGGTGGGTTATCTGTCGCAAGGTGCAATTTGGATTCCACTTTGGCACAAAGGCTCAGCATATTGCATCTGAAGTTATGCAAGTGCAACTAGCGTGGGGGTGTACATATCCTTCAGGAATATGGACACACCTGTGGCCCATGTGTTCCAATAAAGGATAATGGCCAAGAGTTGAAGTATGTGTTATAACATGGTCATGCAGTGGTGCTCTCCAGAACGTTGAGCCATATCTCAATCACTGCACAGATATGTTCTCCATGTTAAGGATTGACGTGAGTCCATATTGAGTTTCTGAAATGTATCATTGAGTAGCGAGACCCGCAGTTTATTGCTTGGCTGTCCCTGTTACAGCAGTGGAATTTCACTGGAACTTTGCATGATGAAGGCAGTATAGGGAAGCATGAGCCCTAACCAGTATCCAGATTCCCAGGTGTGACAGGTGCAGGCCCTGTCTGGTAAAGCATCATGGTCTGTCAACCATGTTATCCCAGGCAGAGAGATGCTGCATACCCTTTGAATTACACCAGTACATTAGACAATTGTGGAATACAATCCTTTTGTCCCTGTACTGCAGTATCATTCTGGCCAATGGCAGAATGCTACCCAGGCCTTGGGGCATACCTGCATGGGCTACATGACCTGACAGTTCCTACATGTGTGTTTCCATGCAGTCCTGGCTACTGCATCACAGGTCCTGCCCAACAACATGGAATATGCCAGAGCCATGTGTATAGATCAAAAGGTGGTCTGAGTGTATGGGTATGTGGCTAATCATGGCAGACAGGCAGCTGACAGTATGTTTGCCCTCGTATAACTTGGTGTGTAACATAGTGCTAGAGTTTGTATTCACAAATGAGTACTGTTGGGCATGTTTCTGGCCAAGTGTTCTGAGGTGTGGCGCAATTATGCAAACTATGTCATACAGTTTTTGTATTTTGTTGTCTGTCTATTCCAGCTTGGGAGGTCTCTTGCTTGGCCAGATACTTAGAAGCCTTTGTGAATGTGTGTGATTTCTGGTGGTATGTGTGTCCTTACTGTGTTCTGGTAAGGGTATGTGCTGGTTGTGGTGATGAGATGCATGTGTTAACCTACACCTCATGACTGTCCAGTCCAGTCATGGCTATAGACTGGACTGCCTTTCAGCTTACCCCTGTTGCTGCATCCCAGACAATGTGTGGGGTGTGGTGTTAGGTGGGTTTGGCAGTGTACACGGCATAGAGATTACATTCCCCCAGGATGGCCACATACACAAAGCTGACATTAGTAAACACCAGTATCTGACTAGTGGACAGGCCTGTATGAGCATTCAGTACTACAAGTACCAAGTACTGTATTTAGTTTACTTATTGCTTATGATGTTTTAGACAGTGATGCTCAGAAGTAAATATTTGTGTTATGGACGTGACAACACTGGCTATTACAGAAACATAGTAGCTACCTTTAGCAGCAATCCTCCTCTGAGGAGCACATCACATCCTGATAGTTGATTACAGATGATGCAAGTGTCAACAGGTCTGTATCCTTTTCTGGGTATATACTCACATATCCACCAGAACCATGAGCTCTGTTGAGCACAGACACCCACTCCCCAAACAGTCAAGTATCAGTAGACTCTGCTGCCACTATCAACATGATCAGGATATAATTAGATAGTGTAAGCCATCACTTATGAAGCAGCTATTACACATGGGCAGCGGTCTCCTACAACTTACACTCCTACTCCATATGTTACACTGGAGTTATAGGTGATATGCAACCTGTTTCATTACCAGTACTGTGCACAACCTGCCATACAGTATTTGCAAGCAGCTGTTAGCTTGGCAATGAGAGGTTAGGCTACACAAACCTGAAAGTTC
The DNA here is from genome assembly GCF_019279795.1 of Protopterus annectens. Classification (NCBI taxonomy): domain Eukaryota; kingdom Metazoa; phylum Chordata; order Ceratodontiformes; family Protopteridae; genus Protopterus; species Protopterus annectens. The sequence continues at coordinate 962,335,169 of NC_056748.1, forward strand.
AACCAGTATGTCCCTACTGTCAATATCCACTCTATGTAGGTGTGCACATAGCCATTTGGGCCAGCCCTGTAACAAGGGTCACTACACATTTGCATAACATGTACACATGCACAGCTATAATTGCTTGCAAACGATACTAGTGAAGTAGATATTACATGTCTTATGTGCATGAATAGATACCTAGCTCTTCCAATTTTCTTTGCTATCATAGGTTCATAGGTTCATAGGTTCATAGGTTGGTACTAGGCTATCAGCCCTAGGGCCTATACAAGCCTAACCAAAAAACAAGAATGGAGCCAGCAAATGGTGATAAAAAATATTTGTATTGAAATTAAAGCATCACAGCAAATACAGACAAACCGGTTTCGGCTGGAAAAATTACACAGCCTTCATCAGTGTATTCAAAACTAATAGTATTTGCAAGCTGTTTAAATATACAGACATAGAATCTCATTGGTGGAATAATTATAAATATTCATTAAGCTCTGGGGGGAAAAGCCCACCTAGCTTAATGATCCACTTTTTTTCTCTACTATTTAGAATATCATGCCAACCAGTTTTATTCCTCCGATCACCCTGAATTACATCAATAATTGTAAACAAAAATATTGCAGATGGATGTGACAACTGGTGTTTATACAAAGCATTAGTCATCTTTCTCTGTTTAATATTGCTATAATGTTCTGAGATTCGTAACCTAATGCACCTTGAGGTTTGTCCAATATAAAATGCACCACATTTGCATGTGGCCATGTAGATGGCCCAATCACTGCTACAATTGCAAAAAATATTTATATCAAAGACCTTTGAGCAGTTTCTACTGGAAAATTCCTTGGTGGTGCATATATATTTGCAATTTACACAATGGCCACAAGGGAAACAACCATACAGACTATGTCCAGAAATAGTAGTTTGTTTTTTGTCCCTGAACCTTCTATCTCCAGTTTTATAATGGTTAAAATAAGATTTCAAACTTTTACCATTTCTGTATGAAAACATACACTTATCAGGGATAATCCTAGCAACTTCTGGAACACTCTGCAGGATGTTCCAGTGTCGCTGTACAATCTTGACTAGAACATTTGTATTCCGTCCATAAGTGGTCGTGAGTCTAAGTGGTTTAGATGATGTGGTGGACTTCTCCTTATACACAAGCAGCTGACTACGTTCCATGTCTTGGACCTGGCTTTTGGCATTTGCTATAATACCTTCCTTATAACCTCTTTGTTTGAATCTATTTGTGAGGTCCACTGAGTTCTTACAATATGTTGAATGTTGTGAACATATCCGTTTGGTTCTGATAAATTGGGATTTCGGAATATTCCTGGCTATGTGTGGAGCATGATAACTTGTGGCATGTAGTAATGAATTATACTGCGGGAACTTCCTATGTGTCTCAGTCTCTAGTGTGCCATCCAAAAGTTTGTGTATGGAAACATCCAAAAAAATTATTCTGTGGGTATCATGTTGTTCTGTAAAACCTAAACCCCACTCATTATTGTTCAAATATTGTACAAAAGTGAGCAAACTAGACTCAGTTCCCCTCCACACCAGCCATATATCGTCAAGATATCATCTCCAAATGTCCATGTCTGAAAGGAAGATGTTTCTTGTAGAATCATAAATTAACTTGGTTTCGACATAGGCCATAAAAAGGTCAGCATATATGGGGGCAAAAGAGGCCCCCATAGCCGTACCCTTAATTTGCCAAAAACAATCATCCTTGTAATAAAAAACATTACAAGTGAGGACATATCTTGCCATGTCAACCAAAAATGTGTTAAATGTAGAACTGCATAGACCTGCATGGTCCAACCAATATGCCAAAGCCTGAAGTCCAGCTTGATGTGGGATATTAGTATATAATGCACATACATCAAGCGTGCATAAAAGCCAATCTTCTTCCAATTGGGTGTCAGATATGATTTGTAAAAAGCAGGTGGTATCATTTAACCTGGAACGAAGGAATCGTAACAAAGGTTTGAGATGTTTGGTCAAGAACAGGGATAAGGGTTCAGTTAAATACTTTCTGCCAGACACTATGGGTCTTCCTGGTGGCTGTGTAGCATTTTTATGTATTTTTGGAAGAAAATAAATATATTGTGAGTTACAATCCTTGACTGTTAATTGATGTAGAGTATCTTTGGAAATTACACCCCTGTCAAAAGCATCCTTAAGAAAATATTCAATGCATTTGATAAATCTATGTACGGGGTCCATAAGCATATGATTGTAATATCTAGTGTCTGACAACTGCCTGCGGGCCTCCCTGTCATAATCAACCCAATTCTGTACTACAACAGCACCACATTTGTCTGCTGTTGTGATCACGATTTGTTTATTTTTCTGGAGTTCCAGAATGGCTTGTTTCTCACTAGAAGTGATATTATTGTGTTTCCATACCAAGTTTGAACTATGAAAATGAATATCCCTAAGAACACTGTTTTGAAATTGGTGAACCACAGTGTTCATAGGTGGGGAAAAATTGGATTGATGGTATGAAAATTTCCCCTTCTCAAAGTCAAGACCAGAATCACCAAAAAACATTTTAAGATTAAGTAATCTACAGAATCTAGACAAATAATAAGGGGCTGTCTGAGATTATGACTTTGGCAGATAAATTGAAAAGCCATGAACAGGAGCCTTCTTTTGAAGGTAAGCTTAATAGAGTGGCTCAAGATTTGAAGAAGTTTGATGCTGAACTACGGTCACGTAAGATGAAAAAGTTCAATAGGGACCAAGAGGATTATTCCCGGGGTAACCCGTTTTCTTTTCAATCTAAGCATGTAAGATTTAATAATCTCCCTATTTCAGACAAGAAAAGGAAAAGACCTAGATCCATATTGAAGAAAGGCAACCACAATACTACTTCATCCTATGATGATACATCATCAGTGACTGATAATGAATCCCTGACAGCAACAGGATCACCATCACCCAAAAGAAGCTCAGGGGTTGCCCCTTTAGGAGCACACACAGATGGGGTGGGCGTAAACACAAGAAAAATACATAATGTACAGGGACTATTGGAGTTGGCGTTAGGGACTTAAATCAAAGCACTGTTAACAATATTTTAAATTTGTCTGACTATGTTCTGTCTGATCTACATGTCAAAATATTGAATAAAGGCCTTAATTTCATACCTGGTGCTATTATTTCTGAGGGTGTATTTGCACAAGATTTCACATTTTTGGTTGACATGGCAAGATATGTCCTCACTTGTAATGTTTTTTATTACAAGGATGATTGTTTTTGGCAAATTAAGGGTACGGCTATAGGGGCCTCTTTTGCCACCATATATGCTGACCTTTTTATGGCCTATGTCGAAACCAAGTTAATTTATGATTCTACAAGAAACATCTTCCTTTCAGACATGGACATTTGGAGACGATATCTTGACGATATATGGCTGGTGTGGAGGGGAACTGAGTCTAGTTTGCTCACTTTTGTACAATATTTGAACAATAATGAGTGGGGTTTAGGTTTTACAGAACAACATGATACCCACAGAATAATTTTTTTGGATGTTTCCATACACAAACTTTTGGATGGCACACTAGAGACTGAGACACATAGGAAATTCCCGCAGTATAATTCATTACTACATGCCACAAGTTATCATGCTCCACACATAGCCAGGAATATTCCGAAATCCCAATTTATCAGAACCAAACGGATATGTTCACAACATTCAACATATTGTAAGAACTCAGTGGACCTCACAAATAGATTCAAACAAAGAGGTTATAAGGAAGGTATTATAGCAAATGCCAAAAGCCAGGTCCAAGACATGGAACGTAGTCAGCTGCTTGTGTATAAGGAGAAGTCCACCACATCATCTAAACCACTTAGACTCATGACCACTTATGGACGGAATACAAATGTTCTAGTCAAGATTGTACAGCGACACTGGAACATCCTGCGGAGTGTTCCAGAAGTTGCTAGGATTATCCCTGATAAGTGTATGTTTTCATACAGAAATGGTAAAAGTTTGAAATCTTATTTTAACCATTATAAAACTGGAGATAGAAGGTTCAGGGACAAAAAACAAACTACTATTTCTGGACATAGTCTGTATGGTTGTTTCCCTTGCGGCCATTGTGTAAATTGCAAATATATATGCACCACCAAGGAATTTTCCAGTAGAAACTGCTCAAAGGTCTTTGATATAAATATTTTTTGCAATTGTAGCAGTGATTGGGCCATCTACATGGCCACATGCAAATGTGGTGCATTTTATATTGGACAAACCTCAAGGTGCATTAGGTTACGAATCTCAGAACATTATAGCAATATTAAACAGAAAAAGATGACTAATGCTTTGTATAAACACCAGTTGTCACATCCATCTGCAATATTTTTGTTTACAATTATTGATGTAATTCAGGGTGATCGGAGGAATAAAACTGGTTGGCATGATATTCTAAATAGTAGAGAAAAAAAGTGGATCATTAAGCTAGGTGGGCTTTTCCCCCCAGGGCTTAATGAATATTTATAATTATTCCACCAATGAGATTCTATGTCTGTATATTTAAACAGCTTGCAAATACTATTAGTTTTGAATACACTGATGAAGGCTGTGTAATTTACCAGCCGAAACCGGTTTGTCTGTATTTGCTGTGATGCTTTAATTTCAATACAAATATTTTTTATCACCATTTGCTGGCTCCATTCTTGTTTTTTGGTTGATCTGCTACATTTAGGGTCCGTGCATTACCCACGCGCAGGAGGAGGTGTTTTTTTGCCTATACAAGCCTAGCCATAACAATTCCCTGGCTATTTCTTCCCACATTATTTACTTTCCTGGACCCCTGTCTAGCAGGGCGACTGACGTGATCCCTGGGGTGAATTTCCTTTCTCCCATCCAATCGTCAAGGTTCCTCTTGACGAGGTCCAAAGAGGCACTCTGCTTGACATGTATGGGCAATCTATTCCAGAGTCTGGGGAGTCTCTGGGTCAGGAACCCATCCCTCCAGCATGCCCTGTTCACTGTGATGACAAGGTTTAGATCCCTGGAGCATGTAGCTCTGAGGGATTGGGATTTCTTTAAGTGCAGCATGTCCAACAGCTCTGGGCTTGACACGGCCCCGTTTGTCAAGCAGAGATCACCTCTGAGTAGACGATATGCGACAGAGTATAGCTGGAGTTTTTTAAGGCGGTCAGCGCAGGGCATCTGCTCTAGGCCTGTGATTCTTTCAGTGAGGTATTCCAGTTGTTGCAGATGTCTTGAGAGGCACATACCAAATGGGGCGTTGTATTCTATAATGGGTCTAATGAGGGATGAGTACAGTGGGACAATGACCTCTTTTTTTCTGGATGAAAAGCCCTTCGTGATGAGGTGTGCCACATAGAAGGACCTCCTGACCGCTGTGGCGACGTGGTTATCGAAGGTGAGACCACTGTCCACCTGTGTCCCTAAGTCTCCCATCACACTTTCTATGTTCAGTGTACTGCCACCTATATGGTAATTCATGAATACATGTTTTTTTCCCAAAGGGGATAACAATACACTTCTTGGCATTGAGCTTGAGCCCATGGCTCCGGCACCAAGCATCTGTTTCTGTAAGGCCCCTTTGTAGAGTATCCACATCATTTGGGGATTCAATAATGGCTCCCAGTTTGCAGTCATCTGCAAACTTTGTTAGCCAGAGTCCCTTAGTGTTGACCTGTACTTCAGAGAAGTAGATGCCAAACAAGAGCGGCCCCAGGACTGAACCCTGCGGTACTCCACTTGTCACTTGTCTGGAGCTGGATTTGGAGTCGGCTACTTTTACAGTGTGGGTTCTATCAGTAAGCCATTTAGCAACCCATTGGGTGACATAGGGATTAATGCCCAACTTAGTAAGTTTATCTATGATTCCAGAGTGGGGGATGGTGTCAAAGGCCTTGGCAAGGTCTAGATAGGCTGTGTGGACCACCTTACCCTTGTCCATGGCTCTGGAGACTGATTCAAAGAAGTCAATCAGGTTCAGGAGACCTCTGGAGACTGATTCAAAGAAGTCAATCAGGTTCAGGAGACAAGATCGGCCCTTCACAAACCCAAACTGGGTGGGGTCCAGTGTTTGAAGGTTGCCAATGTCTTTGTTTATAAGTTCCATGATAATACGCTCCATGGCCTTGCAGATAAGGCTTGTCAGACTGATGGGACGGTAGTTTCCAGGATCCAAGGTGGATCCCCCCTTGTGGATTGGGATAACTGTAGCTCTGCGCCACTCAGTGGGCACGAAACCTGAGGTGAGGCTATGATTAAACATGACACTTAGGTGAGGTGCCAGTTCATATTGTAGTTCATGTAGTACATAGTCCAGGATGTCATCTGGTCCCATGGATGCTGTATTCTTGGCTTTAGAGAGTGCGTTTTGTACCTCTGTGGCCGTTATTACTGGAATTTGGCAATCTTCCGGTATTGAGATGAGCCATTTAGGGGGTGAGAGGGGGGTGAAGTTGGCACTATCATGCTGCTAAACTGTCAGATGAATACAAGTCATATGTATCCTGTTACTGAGTATTGTAATTGCCAATAGACATAACTAATGTTTGCATAACATAACAGAAATGTGATGTAAAATGGAATACAGATCTGCCTAAAATACTGTACATTACATGGTTATTGGCACAATATCCCACAACGCAAATCATATTTGCACAGTAAGCCCACCTTTGACATGTTCATCTCACTAATACACCCATACATATGTCAACTGTTACAATATATCAACATATACTATCCCCTGTTATAGCACATACTTGTTGGACCAACCCTGACAGTGGCTGGAAAAGAATTGGTGAATTCCAAGCCCATGTATATAATCCCTTGTGGTGTATGAGGAGTTTGCCTTGTGACCTACAACAGTACACACATAGAATACTGCAAGCATTACTACTGCTCAACAATACTTCACTACAAGATAGCTATTTTCACTATATGCATTGATTACATTGTAATTGTTACAGAACAGGTACTACATACACAGACATAGTAAATGTTATACATACCTTCTTAGTAATTGGAGGTGTTATTGACTGGTATATTAATAGTTTTCGGCTTGTGTTTCGATCTTCTGTTGGGTATTTTGTACTATTCTGCAGGTAGATACAGATGGTTTGAATGTGTGACAAAGCATCCTTTAACAGTTAGGGATTAGTAACATGTGCTATCCTGATCACCAATTGGTGTTCCACAATAGTTAATTACATGCACATCAGCTGTGCAGCTACTCCTTTAGCCAATACCATGGCAATGGTGGAGTATAATTGAGTACTCTACTTGGGTGTTGTCCCTTTGCCTTACTTGTGAGGAAGACCGCCTGGAAGTGTTGTTTGAAATCTATTGCAACAGCTGTATGGAGACAAACACAAATATATTGTGTGTAATGCCTAGAAGATTTGGTCTACATGTGAGCACTGCTGTTATATTTCTGAACATTGCTACTTGTGCAGGGTTTGTCTGTACCTAATACGTCTGCATATGTTTCAGTCTGGCCAGGATGTTTGACCAGCTCAAGGCTGCATAGCTATGCATATAATGTCAGGAGGTTTACAGTGTGCTCACCAGACATCTTTAGTTTGGTGTAAATGTGTATCATACTGTGCTGATAATCAGTAATTGGTAACACTTCCTGGTGTAATTACTTTTCAGCCCTCTGAAACAGGATTAATTCAAACAAACCCTGTAACATCAGCAGCTGTTCCATTGTATAACAGCAACTATTTCACATAGGACCATGTTAGTGTGTCTCTGTCCAGGTATGTTAAGCTTTCAGCAGATGTCATACAATGGGTGAATAATTGGTTATGGTATGACAGTATGTTTTGTTGTAATTAGTTTGGGGGTGGGGGAGATGTTGGTGGGTGTATATAGCAGATGCAGGTATGTAGGAACTGCTTTTATACATATTCTATATGTGTGTGGGGGTTCTTTCCCTATGTGGACACCTATCCCTTAGTGGACTAATACTATTGTAATTGCAGGCTGATTCATTAAGGCACTGTTAAATGCTTCCTGTATAGCATGCAGGTATCGTTAGTCACTGAATCCTTTTGGCAATACATCGGAATGTAATAAAGGTTTGCTAAATGAAAGATGTTTGTGTATTTCTGTAATGGATATTTGCAGTCATTGTAGTTGTGTTGGTGACTAACCCTATTTGGCTCATGTCCATAGAACATATTTGTAATAGTGTATTGCCATATACTCTTCATATGTTATGTGCATATTGTTTGGGGGTGGCAGAATGTGTGATTGCTATGGTCCATGTTATACTCAGATTTCAACACTTCAGATGCTGTATACACACATGTATGTATGTATGTATATGTATATAGATATAGATATAAAATATATATTAACTAACATAAAAGGTGCAGTAGCGATGCAGGCAGTAAACACAGTACTAACCAAAATGCAGAAAACAAAACTGAAAAAAACGCTGCTTCATGAACTTTAAAACTCAGATTTATTGTTACACAAACAGAAGACGTGGTAAGTGCTTTCACCTGAATAGGCTTCTTCAGACCAAAAGAACCCCCTCTTGTACACCCTTAATATATCAAAAAAGGCACCAAAAACAGGTACACCATTAAAGGCACAGTACAACCATCATGGTGTACAACATAAATGAAATGCTTACTCTAAAACACATTAACAAAAATGAAATAAAAACACATAAATCACTCATAAAACATAAAGATATAAAAAAAACAAAAAAACTACATAAATAACTGCATAAATTATTACCGCCGGCCATATTTGGTGTTGGAATGCCAACGCTATGCCTGCACAGGGCGCAAGTTTCATGAATCCTGGGGATAGTCTTTCAAAGGCATTAATCACTGGATTAAGTACTGGTACATATGTACTTGGTTTTCTAAACATTTCTACACTGTCAACACTTTCATTACTTTCATTACTTTTATAATTCAGTTTTAAAGTCAAATTTCTAGTAAACAACTTTAAATCAAAAATTACCTCAGTAAAGTCCATCTTTTGGCTTGGAATAAAGGATAGTCCTTTTTTTAAAACACTAGTCTCTTCTGCTGTAAGTATGTGGGATGACAATTTCCAAATGTTTGTTTCTTCTGGATATCCCAAGACTTTTTTATTGTTGCTGTCCCTGTTACTTCTTCCAGTTTCATTTTTATTCAGCTCCTGCTTCTTGACCTCATTCTCATCCCCTTCTCTCCTGTTTCCTTGATGGGAAGGGGTAAAACCATTTTGATGTTAAAAGTAGTTGGTACATTATGTTGTTTTCTCTCTGGTTCAACAGTCTCTTGTACTCTATTGGTTAAAGTAGTTACATTCCCTTTATCTCCGTCAGCTCTATGTACTTGTGCCACTGTTTAAATTGTTTTTTTTCCTGACGACCTGCTCTTCAGCTGTTGTTGGTGTTGTTTCTCCATTCAGGGTGCTAACGACTTCTAACTGTTGAATTTCAGTGCTGTTAGATAGGACAGCATGCCTCCCACCACTCTGAGATGTTCTATTGGTCGACATGCATACTTCCTTTCATTTGTTTTTCCTGGTTCTCTGTAAAAATTACTTTCAGTATATGGCCAGGTAAAAACATTACCTGAACTGAAGTCTCCACGGTCTCTCACAATTTTCCTTTGCTTTATTTTACATAGTTTATGCTCATATACTGTTAAAGAACCTATAAGTTCATTAAGACATCTGACTGTATAATTGGAACTAAACTGTTCCATAATTTCTTCAAATTGCTGTTTCACCAATACAGATAGGCACTCTATTTCACGTTTTGAAAGCTTAATTAAGGCTTCCATTTACTTAATGCTTGTCTTTAAGTTTATAGATTGCCATTCAGCCAGTAATTCAGGGTCATGAGAACCTTGTGCAGGCATTTTCAAGATGTGTAACCCATGGGAAACAGTTCCTTCTTTCACACAAACCTCCATGTGAAACATTTGGAACTGATGTCCCATTAGTTTAAATAAGTTGCCCTCCATTGCATGTAACTTAGCTTTAAATGTCATGATATCAATATTAAAGTTCTCACAGTCTTGAAATGCTGAATGTCAGGAAAAACAGCGTTCTTTCAGCCATTCATTCACAACTTTTTGGGACTCCTTTTAGCAGGTCCCAACATTTCAAATGGTTACCGTTTTATGGACATTAAGATTTACAGCAAAGCACTGACGATCGGACAAAATAAAATATTTGATTCCATGGCACAAAAAGGGAAACACAAAAAGCCCTGGCTGCAACTCAGATGACCAAGAAATCTACTAGCCATCCAGGCATTATAGTAGGTGAACAAGATGGGGATATATTAGCCATTAATGGGTTACTCTTCTAAGAGCAGGGAGGTTGCAATGACCCACTGCTCAGCTAATATGAAGCAGAGGCTAAATGTCAAAGATTTCTAAAAAACAGCATTCATTGGAGGAGATGTGTTTATTTGCAAAGAAGCTCTTGCAGTACCTGAAGCCAAGGTGCTCAGGAGTGTACATGATGCAGAGACCAGTACAATGGTTGTGCACAATGGGAGTGGGAGTTTGGGATATAAAGAAATAGCCCTTCAGTGTCATCAATAAGTAATGACAAAATAATAAGAGCAATTGCCATGTAGTTCTGCTGCCAAGAGAACACTAAGGAGCAAGAAATATCAAACCAAACAGCAGTGTAACATACACTTCATTATGCTTTATCATGGATGCTTAATTTCACCTTTCTGCTTTCATCAAGTCTACCCTTTAATTTGTGTAGTTCTGGCCTGCAGAAGTGAAGCCAGGCCATTAATGCATTTGGGCAAGGACACCCCCTGGCTATGTGCAGAGTGTAAATAAGGTAGTGGTGACAAATATGACAAAAAAAAACCCCTTCATGGCTGCCTTGATAATGGCTTTTCCAGGTAAACAGAGTTGGGCTAATAGCAGACATAAGGGAGGGGGACAAAACATATTAATAAAAAACAAACCGTGATATGCAATATATTTCCTATTTCTCATAAAGTGCATGATATAAATATAGATCCCACTACTCTAGTCTTCATTCAAGAAAGTATGATTCATTTCCATATTTAAAGCCACAAATCCTGATCTCCCAAACCCTAACAATTCCCAGGCATATCCTTAATTCCTGAGTGATAATGCTGAGAGTTATATTTCTTAACCTTGTAAGTTTAGAAAGGTGATGTACTTTAACTTTTGAGGTTTAATGAAATATGCACACATGATAAACCCTATGCAAGGGAAAAAATAGAGTTCAAGGGATGTGTTCATTTAAGGAGTGATCAAAGCTGCAAAGTTAATGCAGGTACTACCAAAGCAACCCACCCCAACTGTCCTGTTAATAAAATCCATTTCCAGTATTAAACCTGCTCATCTTATAACAAATAGCAAACTGAAGTATCCAAAAGTTTTCATACTCAATTAAATGTATTTAAATGTATTAGAGGTCGAGCATGCCATTTTTGCATGATATATAACACATTCCTGCATAGCCTGAGCTGTACTTAAGTTCTCAACATTGATAAAAATCCCTGTGGTGGCATTAACAGAAGTTCAAGTTTTTGTGCAAATCATTTCATTAGAACTCAATGAGCTTGTCAAGTTTTAACTAATGTCGAGAAGCCCTGAAGCAGTAAACACACACACACACACACACACACACACACACACACACACACACACACACACACACACACACACATAAAATGCTATTACAGATACTTAACAAGCATTGCAGTAATTCAGTTCCACTTTTACAATGCAAATCATATTTATATAGAATTAATTAATTGATTAATCATTGGTGAGGTATGAGGTTTCATGATCCAGACTACACAGCAAAATAAAACAAACAAAACAAAAAAAATATCTATTTGCAGTTATAATAACGTTTAAACAAATTTAGAGAAAAAAAGTTCAAAACTTTTTTAATAGCAGGTGCATTATTTTTGAGGAAAACTAATTATTTATAAGCAATGAGGAATACTAAGAAAAAGAATGTACCATGACACAGAGTAGAATTTTATCATTCTTAACACAATACATAAAGACTGTTGGAACATTAATGAACATCCTAAGGCATTTTTACAAAAAAGGCTTTGCTGGATGTAAGGAAAATATATATTGTCTCTATAATTCCTACACTAATAGAAAATAATTAAGAAACAACTAAGTCAATGTAAAATCTAACCAAACTCATTTACAGCTTGTAGAGGAAGCTGATTACAAGCTGCTGGGGAAGACTTTAAGGCCTTTCTGTCCATTGTAAGTTCAAAGGAAAGCTTCATGATGGTGAGCGAGAGTTCCGCAGTCCTGAGATCTTAGAGGATGCGTATTAAGTTTTAAGTTTGCAACAGTAATCCATATGCAAGAACTTAAATGTGAAGGAAGACAAAAATAAAATAACTGTAATAATAACAGTTAGCCATCTGATCTTTTGTAGAGATAGACAGTGGTATTCCCAGCTGACAGTAGGGTAAATAAATTGAAATTATTTTCATTTAGACTGCCTTCGATGATATGGATGCTTACCTCAGTTAACTGGAACAGTCTTAAATATTCTGTCTGAATTCTATTCTTTCCATATTTGGAGCAAAGCAGAAAGTAAAAGTAAAAGATATATGCAGGAGGTGCTAACAAATGAATTACAAGAAAATGGTGATGGGGAAAATGAAAACAAAATGTTGAGGGGGGTTTTGTTGCTAGAGAAACAAGACTCAGGGCTGGCATCCAATATTTTGTGAAAATCAGTGTTACTTATACTGGTTATTTAATGTTTAAATACCTGTAGGTGGGGATGCAAGGCAGTGAATCATTCTTAATAAATTATTCAGACTCAGCAGACTTTGAAAACTGAATTCCAACTTTTGACATTATGCAAAAATTCATTAAGTTACTTATTTATTCAGTTGTGTACAGGACAGGTACAGCTTTACTGAATATTTACTGTGGGATTGATAAGATTCTGTAAAGATAAAAGATCCCGCTTCTCTTTTTTCAGGTTAGTAAAATACATTTTTTGAGACTTTAGAATTTGTAAATCTGGATTTGGTGTTTTACTTTTGAACCAAAAATTTTTGACAACTGTAATTTGCCTAACCTGTTTTAGACATCCTTTATGAATTTACTTTTGTGTACCAGTTATTAAGTCAATGAAAAGTGTTATTACAGAAATTTGCATGCATACAATAAATAAGGAATATAGTCTGTAAACTATGCTTTCACTATTGTACTGAATTTCTGTTTATTTACTATTTCCTCCTCAGACATACTGTGTTTATATAGGGAATACAAATTTAGTCACCTCATAATTCTAAGGAACCATATAATGAGCTCTGCATCAAAATAAGTGGTACTTACTGAAAAAAAGTCAGTTTTATAAAATTCATTACACAGTCAAGTTCATAGGTTCATAAGTGTTTAGTAGGCTAATGACAACAAGGGCCTTTTTAAGCCTAGCTATGCATCACAAATCTCTGACAAGTTCTGATACCCTTGATAAGTTTAAGCATGGGCTTGGGAGATGAACCATTTACAAGTTACCTGTGTCCATTAGAAACATAGATGCCAAACCAGCAATGAATTTCTGGTTTCCCATCCAATTGTCCAAGTTGCACTTGAATTGGGTTAGGGAGGAACTCTGCTTCACATAGATAGAGAGTCTTTTCCATAGACAGAGTAGTCTCTGAGATACATACCTATCTCTCTAGCAGGTCCTATTTATTTCGCAGGCAAGGTTTAAGTCTTTAGTGGTGCTGTTTATTTTGTGGATATGCAGGAGGCCTATCAGAGTAGGGTCTGACAATGTCCTGTATGCTAGGCATAGATCTCCCCACAAAAGTCTGTAGGAGACAGAATACAGAGATAGGGCCATGAGGTGATATGCATATGACATACAACAGTGTGGTGCCTGCAAAGAAGACTCTTATACCATATATATGTTTGTATAAAATCTAGTTAAATAATTAGTCCAGAGGAAGTAGTAGCACGTGTGGCTGTATTCACTTGGTTATAAAAAAATACCTTGGTCAACAGATGGCAACTGAATGAAAGAGGGGGTCAACTTCCATGAGGAAAATTTACTTCATCCTAAGAAGCATATGTTCCCACGTGAAACTGTGAATGGTCCCAAAGCAGAATACCAGGAGAAGTGGTTTTCTTAGACAATGTGTATTATGGACTACTACTTGAATAATAGCCACGTTCTACGGATGAGCATCACAATGTATAAAACTGTGTGATCAAACAGAGTATGTGCCAGGTCACATCAGTCATCTCACTAGGGTTGCTGTTTGCTTTGTGGGACTTAGTTTGCATCATCTCCATCAGAGGATAGACTGACAGCACTGTTATAACAAAGACAATAAGTGGGGTGGACTTAGGGTTTATCTAATGAATATCTGAGTTATGGGGGAGTATAAGAATCATGTCAGGATTGCATCTGATGCCTGAGTAATTTTTAGATATAAGTAGAGATATCTGTTGCAGAATTGCAGAAAATATGCTTAAACTTTCCAAATGAGCAACAAAAAACACTTATCTAAATTAATGATTTTATTTTTTCCTTCTAGAACAATTATGTGCTTGTTTATGTGTACATGTGTGCACCCACATATTCCAGTAAATAATGAATTTTTAATATTTATAAAATCTGAGGTCATCCTCAATAAGAGACTACCAACAGATATAGACTTACTGAATGTAGGAACAATCTGCTAGTTTCTGAAGGGACTCTACTGCTAGACTTCTGTATCATAAGATATTAGAAAACTTTTTGAAGAAAAGTAGGAACTTAATGCTATGTTTTCTTTGCTCCTTAAGGTTCCTTGATGAAGTGCAGGCACATTCAAGTGAAAATAAAATGAGTGTCCAAAACCTTGCAACAGTTTTTGGGCCAAACATATTGCGTCCAAAGATGGAAGATCCATTAACCATCATGGAAGGTAATATTTCCATCCATCATCATTCTTCTTGTTTCTTCTGTTAAACTCCACCATGGGCAAACACGTAATGATAAAAACAGAAACTTCAGATAATAGCATTATGTAACATTTATATTCAAAGATAAAAGAAAACATTGTAATGATTTGCATGTAGACTATGCAATTTCTGTAATGCTATAATGAAAATGTATTTATTTATTGATCAATTGAAATTTATTGACATTTGATTTCAGGGAAAGTCTGACTGGGAAGAAGCCCATTTTCAGTAGAGGACTGGAAAGAAAAGCTCCAAATTATTACAAAACATTTAAGAATAATAATTTTACAATCTTCAAAAATAAGAGGAAAACATTTGCAGTTTAAATAATTATAACAAATTAGACATAATATAAAAACATTGGTTAAGAATCAATATAAGTTATATGATAATCATTTAATATTTAGAGACATTTAGACAGTTTGTTGAGAAATTAAAGGTAAGTTAGTCTACTACAAACAGGAATTGCAATATGAAGTGAGGGAAAAACAGGTTTATTGTATATTTAAAGACAAAGTCAGGGAAGATAATTTGATAGCAGTAAGGAAGTAATTAAAGAAGTTAGCATAAGGTGGTATAAAGACAGAGAAGGTACTTGTTCACATTTGTGGATATAGTTTATACTGGTTTTGAACAAGAACAAAGCCAGATTTTAGCTAGGAAGTCTTTCAGAATGATTTTTAAAGATGGGAGGGAGGGTATTGACCTGATGGATACAGGTTCATAGGTTCATAGGTTCATAGTTTAGTACTAAGCTAACTGCCCTTGCGAGCCATTTTAAGCTTAGCCAATTATCCCTTGTGAGACTCAAACCCTGCACCTTGCGTTTGTAAGGCAAACACCTTAGCCATTAAGCCACCCTCCCAACCCTGATTTGAACTCATGACCCCTGGTTTACAAGACCAGTGCTCTAACCCCTGAGCTACAGGTAAGGAGTTCCAGGGCTTAGCAACCTTGTATGAGTACAGACAATACTCAGCAGATTTGCTAAGTTTGCAGACAGGCAGGAGTTTTTGGTCATTGGATTGCAATGACCAATTGGGAACATAGTTGTGCAGAATGTTTTTTAGTGCTGGACAGGCAGATGGAAGCTGTATAATTTTATAGGTGGTAAGAAGCTATCTATATGTTAGTTAATGAGGCATTTCTAATCAATTTAATTTTTTAGTGCTATACAGTGGTGGGTTCTGAAAGGGGTATTTGCTGCAAATTTAGCAACTTTGTTAAAGCATTGTTCAAGTTTTAATTTTTGTGAAGCCTATTTAGTCATTGCTTTGGGATACTAAGTGATGTATAATAAATTAAAGAGCAATGAAGTCTATGTTAAGATTAGTACAATTACTGTTGTGGTACTGAGCATCTATCTTTACAGTATGAACACATTTTTTGCAGCACTGAATATTTGCACTATTAACTCTGGCTCCATTTCTCAGTTTCATTATCAAATCAATGATCCACATTGCATTGAAACTCAGCACACCAAAAATAAATCAAGAGAACATCATAGAATTATTCAAACACTTAAAATAAGCAACTAACACACAGAGTAAATTATTTTTGTATAGGGCAACCATCTGCATCCTCTGTATGTGGGGGGACTGTGCCCCTGTAACTTTAGATATACTGCCTAAGATTACTCAACAGTGGGGAGAATTAATAAATCTCTCTCCCACCTGTATGTCAATCTCAGAAACCTGCCTTCTGGGCCATCACCACATAGTGTAAGTGAAACATCCATTGCCACTTACTAACCCACAAAAAGAATTACTCACCCATACAGTAAAAACAGATCACACTGAGAAAATCACTTTGTGAAATGTGAATCACTGAAGTTAATTGAAAGAGCATTGAACAAAGTATGCAACAATTCAACAAAATATGCAGACTAACAAAGCATGCCATTGTTTACACTTAAGCGTTTTGTCTTTACTCAAATAATAAAGGCTTCATCAGAAAAGTAAACTTTTCATTATGCACACACAAACACATATATTTTTAAATAGATATAGATAGATATAGATTATATATGTCCGTGTGTTAATAGATGAGTTGTGATCATTTTTATAGTAGATCAAACATTTAACAACTCGCACAGTATCATGCATGCCCAATACAAGGCACATTCTGTCCAACACCAACACAAAGATAACACAGTCATACACTACACATATACCAGCAAAATAAAACAAGTCCAAATCAGTAGATTTTTTTTCACGCAAGGTATCTCTCCTGTATCTCTCCTGCTGATTATATATACCAATTCCAAGATGACAAAACAGCAGGGAAAGGCCATATTCCATTCCCTGCTGTACCACGGTCTCATTCAGATAACATCCCAGCTCCTATCAGTCCCTGAAATATTTATTACACTACTAACAAGGTATCCTGGCACATTTTGACAAGCGCCACTTTCACAAGTGTAATGTTAATGAAGTGTGTTTTGTTTGATAGAGTGTGACAATTTCCATGTACTGGGTCATTGGTCATCTAAATAGAATCCATATATATGTATGGCAGTCAATATTGTTGACTGTTTCTTTTATCAGTAGGCTATAAAGCTGTCACAACATATTGAAATCACACTGGACCAATGTGTGCTATTGTGGACTGTTTTGCTGACCATAGCACACCATTGCAGAATTCCTTTTGGTATAAGTTATCTGACTGTAGAGAGAAAGAGAGAGAGAGAGAGAGAGAGAGTGTGTATGTATTTAAATATAAGCAATGAGGTATGGAGGTAAACCCTCCAAATAAAGCATATTTTGTTTTTGTTGATACTGTACACTGTTGTATCATTTCTTTCTATTTACTGGTATTGGCGTTTGAGGAGTACAGTGCTGCTACTGAAGTTGTGGCAACTGTATGTGAGTTTGTGCCACTCACTACTTATGGCTTACTGATTTTAGTGGGAATGGGACAAATGTGTGTAGTAAAAGCCAATATTGGTTATTTAGTAAACATCCTCATTGGCATGGTAAGTGTGACTGGTTTTGAGCTCAGTGTATTGCAACAGTCAAACTGAGCACTGTGTCCCTGTTTTGCAATAGCCTTACTGGTAAAAACTCTTATTTGTTTGCAATTAAATTACTACGACTCTTCTACTTCCAGTAATAAAAACATACCATCAATATTTCAATGATTTAGTAACAAATAAACATTTCAGGTGAATTATTGTGCACCTTTAGGCATTACTAATGTACTGTTTGGTCTCGTTTCTTTACAGCTAATGTAAATAAGTCCAGAATACATCTGAAAATCTCTTTTGTATATATTCTTAAAATAACATTGATGTTGTAGCTTTCACCTAGAAACTTCTTCAGACCACTAGCACAGGATAAGCATCATATCCATTTCCAGTGGGAAATAATGTCCAGTTTCTGTGAAACAGAATATGTAAGACAGTATATTTTGCTAATGAGGGTGTTAACTACATAAACACCATTGTCAATTACTAGAAACCCTGCCCCCTTCAGATCTGCCCCCAGTCCCACTACCAATCAACAATTCATGACATGTTCCTCCCTTACACTTAACCCTGATTGAATAATATAAATTGAACCAGACAAATACACTGATCAGAAAATTCTGCTGTTATAGAAACACTGTTTATTTTTAGTGAAAGTACTAATTGAACTATTGCATATTTGGATGTGTTTTTTTTTTCAATAAAATGGTGGATGAAGGAAAGAAAAAATGACACATTGGAACTCATTCTCAAAAAGGATTGATAAAACGTTTGCCCTTAAAGTAGACAAATATCTCTTCTGCAGGGTTGTTTAAAATTGTCTTAGAAAATAGGTTTTCCTTTCAAACTGTAATATCTCACAATTTCTGTTAATAAGCATGTAAGATTACTGATAAAGCACAACACTCCTGTTCTTCACCATAACCATTAAAAATGCAATATAGTATAAAAATAAGCTGAGCGTCTTATTCAGACTGCCTTTTTCTTCTGATCTATAGAAGATTCAAACCATGTCTCCAAACTACCATGAAGAAAATATTCATCATAGTTGCCTTCTTTTCTCTGGGAACAAGGCAAAACACCCATACGTTACTACCATACCTTGATAAACTAGACCTGATTAAATATTTTTTACAATATGAAAGATACAGTTTCCATGTATTATTACCCATATCTTAATTTTTCCAAAACTTTTAGCTAGCACTATCTCCATTTCATAGCTGAAAAGGCAACACTCGACCGAGAAATACTTTTTTTCCTATAACTGTTTTGTCAAGGCTTCCTGTTAGTCCATATCATACAGTCTTTCTTTCATTAAACAATAAACCTATCCTAGCCACCTCAGTGTTAATCATTTCAAAACATTTTCCAAACTAATCCAAATATGAAAACAATACATTTACCTCATTCTCATTATAAATTTACCTTCCCCCTAAAATTTCTTGGTCCTCCCTCTTGCAGCTTTTTAAACACTCCCTTAATACTTCTTCTGTTTGTTCCCAGTTAAGGGTCACCACAGTGGATCACCTGTCTGCTCGTGATTGGCAGTGGAGTTTTATGGTGTCAAGTTGCCAGCCCAGTACCCAACCTTCCACAGAACGCACACACATGCACTCATGCCTATGGCCAATTTAGAGTGTCCAATCCACCTACAGCATGTCTTTGGGAGAAAACTGGAGCATCTGGAGGAAACCCATGTGACCATAGGGAGGACGTGCAGACTCCGCACAGAAGACACCCCAACCAAGGATCAAACCAGAGAACCTCTTGCTGTGAGGTGACAACTCTAACTGCTGCACTACCACAACTGCCCTTTAAACACTCCCTTAATACTATGGTCAGGAAATAAAGGGCTTAAAGGACAAGTTGATTTATACCAGCCCTACCTGATATACTGTTAACCATCCAACCATTCATCATTGACCACACCTTTCCCGTCAAATAACTATATGTCTTTCTTTTCCAGACTATCTAGCCTTTTTCTGTTTATCAGCCTCTCAAGCTTAAGAGCCAAACTATTTATATGCTCAGTGTGATAACAAATCCCTCACTTACCTGAAGCAAATATATTCCTTTAACATAGTCATATTTATCTTATGACAAATCTTTTTCTGTTTAACAGCTTTTGCTACTTTGTCTTATACCCACCCATCTAACCGCCTTTCAATAACTTTTGATAAAATATGATCATTTTTTTAGCATCGCTGAAGTCTCCTATTTCCATGGTCATTCTTGCTTCCTTTTCCTTTATCTATCAGTTTTACTATTCCTTTGTGCAGCATTGTTTCACCACAACACTGTTATGCAGCTGTTCATGAAGGACTTTAGCCATAATACTCAGTTGTTATGACTTTAAACTCTTGCAGTAACCATATTTTAGTCTATATATATCTGGACAATATTAAACTCTGGCTTGAAGAGCAACTCTCTGTCTCTCTCTCTCTCTTCCTTATATTTCTGAACACTAGTTTTCTTAACTCTGCCTTAACCTGCCTATCCTTTATCAAATTTTGTCTCTCATTTTTAGTGTTGTAAAGCAGTATAAAGGCTGCACCATGAACATCTCTGACCTTTTTATGGGGAATGAATGAGCAGTAATGGCAGTTGCTAGACTGTCAGCAGATGTAAGGGACATGAGAAAAAATCAAAACATGGTTAAATATCCTCTCTTCCCCTTCACAAAAAATCTTTGCTTTTCAACCAAGTCTTGGAGACTGGTTTCTGATGACCTCTTTAGAGGTCCTTAACCATAACTGTTCCTTAAGCATTGGTTTTAAACCTCCTAAGGCTGTCAGTTTTGATGAGTAGTTTGGTAATATGGTGTGTTGGACTGCAGCAACTTGGAGATTGGCTTCTGATGACCTCTTTTGAGGTCCTTAGTCTTAACTGTTCATTAAAGTCTGTAACTTACATGTTGTTGCATGAAACAGGTCTTTCTCTGATTTAAGAATCAGAACGTTCCTTCCATAATCTATAGGTCTAGGATATGCATTAACCTTTTTATAATACCCATTTTTATGTTTATAGCCTTTACCTTTACATTTTTAATATACTTTACATATGCTCATCTTTCAAGACGCCCATAAGGCTATCTAGGAGCTACATGATTTAACCATAGCACTGTAATCATCATCATCATCATCACCCCCTTTTTTCCATTTTTTGAAATGGGGTTGGGGTGTTGTGTCAACAGATATCATCTTTCACTGTTCAGTGCTACTCTCCAAAGTTCTTCGACACTCATGCGTGACTGTTGCAGGTCTTCTCTCATACAATCCATCCACCTCTTTGCTGGACACCCTTATTTCCTCTTGCTTTCTTCCTGTCTGTCCCAAATCATCTTCAGCATATTGATTTCTGCTTTACAACACATGTGCCTGAACAACTGTTCTCTTTGACTTCTGATTTTATGTTCTTCACCTGTACCACAGTGTGCACCTTACCACCTGTCTCAGGCACTTCATCTTCATCACCTCTAGCAACTGCTGTGCCTTTACTGCCTAGGTTTCTATGCCATGCAGTATTACTGGTCACGTCACAGTTTTTTGTACAATTTACTTTTCAGCTTCTTTGGCATTGTTCTGTCATACACTACACCTGACACACTGTGCCAGTTGGCTGCTGCCCCTCTGATTGTAGCTTTGACCTCCTCATTCAGACTTTCTTTCACCTCAGCCATTCCTCCCAAATACCTGAAGCTGTTAACCCATTCCACTGTTTTCCCTTCTATCTCAATATCTTCTTCCGATTTCCCCATTTGGTGCCATTACAACAGTCTTATCTCTTCTCAGTTTCAACCCATGTGCCTTTATTTTTGCATTCCATTCCCTTATCCTTTGTTGAAGTTCTTGCTCAGAGTCTGTCTGTAAAGCCAAATCATCTGCATACAAAAAAAACTTTTTGTTGATCTGTCCCCTTCAGCCTGTTTGCTAATGTAATCCGTCACCAGAATGAACAGCAGTGGGCTCAGAGTTGAACCCTGATGCACACCTACTCCCACTTGGAACTCTTCTATGAGACCAAATACTTCTGGGATTTTGAATCACTACAGAACTGCCAAAATCAGTTTTCTTTGGACCTTGTCATATACTTTCTCTAAGTCTAGGAATACCCATTTTGAATATTTTCTCATTTCTAGCTTCTTCTCAATTATCTGTCTCAATGCAAACACTGGATCAGTTGTGCTGCATCCTGATGTGAATCTGAACTGTTTGTCTCCCATCTTCTTTTCTATTACTTTTGATTATTCTGTGTACAGCACAATATCTTTCAAGTACCCCTTAAATAGTTCCTCTGCTGACTTAAAAATACTTGTACAACCTAACATGCTTTCCTCTGTTCTAGGATGTCTATTCTAAGCAAATTATGACTTATAAGACAATGTTTTCTATCAACATACTGCCTAGCCCTGTCTGTGTAATGTTATTTGGGGCATTTTGCAGGCACCCTTTTGTTTTTGGATATCAGACTTGATTTTATGCTCTGTGTTTCTAAAATAAAGACAAACAATCCCTTTATGATGTACTGTCATGGTTAGAAAAGACAGAAACATAGCAAATCTACAGCTAGTGGGGTTTGGCTTTAGCATCTTGAATGTACCCATAAAGACTAAAAAAGTCATGAGCAAGTAGAGGCCATGTAGTTGAACCACTGATATGTCCTTAAGCTCTCATTTGCATATATCGCATGGGCCTTCACTACAGGGGATTTAAGGTATTATACAGTAAAGACTCTTGCTTGGCTGCACTGGATCCTTCTTGCAGTTGTTACTGAATGGTTTGTCTCTGTGAATTTTTATACCCCTTGTTTTTCATATATAGATAGATAGATAGATGGTTCCTCTGCATTGTGTCGAACATCCATTTGGTCAACAAACACAGCTGGTGGTGTTAAATTGTGATGGTATGGATAGCTGAGCAGTCCAAATGTTGCTGTTATGTTTTATCAAGACATGAGTGGGTTTGGAGAGTTTGAAAGTGTTTATGTATGTGTTTGTGAGTTAGGGTTAGTGTAAGGGTAGGGGATAGGTGAGGGATAGGTGTATGTGATTGTGGGTTTTAGAGTTACGGTCAGGATTAAATAAGGGGATAGATTTCATGTTGTTAGTGTGCGTTTATGTGTGTGACTTTGTCTTGTCTAGTGTTAATGTTACAGGAAGGCACCATTAGGGTTAAGGTTAGCACCCATTACTAAGACGGTGCAAGGAGACAGAACCCCACTCCTTCCTCAGTAATGGGTGCTAACCTAATGCTGCCTTTCTTCTGTGATGGTTACCAAACTGTTTTTCAGATAAGTGCCCCATTGGAGTTTCTCCTTATCTTTTTCTTTAGTATTGATTGGTTTCATGTCATCCAGACATGGAAAAATGTCAGTGTGGGGGGCAGATTTCCCCATAAAGACAATCACAATCAGTGCATCTTTTGTTTGGGTGCTTCACACGATACGCATGTCCCATCTCCCAAGCTTTTATCCCTAAGACCTATGTAGTCATCTCTCCTCCTTATCTATTTACCTGGAAAACCAACATCTCAAGGTGTTGACTCATGGTGCTATGACAGAGTCTTCCATTCCAAGGGTCAGCCATCTGCCAACAAGAAGGTCAAAAAACATTGGCCTAATGTGACTGCTGTCCAACTTCCCCTGGATGTCTCTCTCATGGCTAGTGAAAGCCTGGAGGATCATCTGGTTGTTGCTGTGGGGTCCTCTACCACGACCCTTTTGGAGGCTAGCATGGGCCTTACTTCTTACATGTCCTTGAAGGTTTTTCATGCATTTGCTGCAAACATTGAGGGGGAACCTCAGATGATTATATCTGAGGGACCAAGGGGAGGATTCTGCAGATTTTAGTGAGGGAGGTGATTCCTACTACACTTATTGAATGACGCCAATGGTCTGACCCTCCTAGGGTGTTTCATGAGGACATTCCACAAAAAAAGAAACAGAAAACCAGCATCTTTCACCTGCAGTAAAAGATCCCCAACATGAATAGCAGGATTTTACTCAGGGGTTGTTTAATGCTTTAATGGCTTTAGAGTCTCCTCAACAGGTGTCTATACCTGTCACTTCCTGGTCTTCCACTCCTCTTAAAAGACTCAGGGAAACTAGATTCCTCTAAAGAGGATCAAGACTCTGTGGAAGAGTCCTTAACTTATTTTTCCCAAATCTCTCTCCCCTTGGATTATGTTTCAGAGGAAGAGGATTCTATTAGTTTCGATTATCCTTTGGAGAAATTCTGTTTTGGGGACACTGTTACCCATATGATGGAATTTTTTACTGGGATTGCTTTCAAGTTTCTCATATCCAGAAGAGGTATTGTGAGCTTCTTCATATGCAGTGTCCCAAACCTTCTGCTGTTCCCCCTGTTCCAGCTGCCTTCTTGGATACTTTCTTAGCAGCTTCCATGGCCACTGATTCTTAGCCTGCAGTTCCGAAGAAACCTGATGGATTTTACAAGGTGCCTGATGAATGTAAATTCTTGTATAAATGCCCTTCTGCTGATCCTTTTGTAGTGTCTGTCTCTTTGGACAAACCATCCAAGCTTTTGCCCTCTGCCAAACTGCTTTCCTCAGACAAGGATAGTAGGGCTATGGAGAGTCTAGGCAAGAATATTTATACTGCAACTACCTTATCCTTTATGGCCATTAACTCATATGACTTGGTATGTTTTGGTCTTCCTTTCTCAGGTTTCTCAGGTGACTTCTGATCTCCCTGACTCTGAGGGTTGGGTTCCACCTCTCAAATTGCCCGCCATTCTATTAAATGAAGTTATGGTGCTGCTGATGCTTCCTCCAGAGCTGCTGCATTTGGTTCTGTCATGAGGTTTTACTCTTGGCTTCATCTTCAGGCCTTGCTTGATGACATGAAGACCAAATTGTTGGATGCTCCTTTGGATAATAAAAATCTTTTTGGTGCTGCTGCTGCTGTATTTTAAGCCTCTCCAGTATAAGGGCAAGGCCTTGCAGGAATTGAAACATATTTTTGTTTTTCCTATTCCAAAGTTTCAAATGAATTACCATTGCAAATGTGCTTTTGTTCACAGGCAGTTTCATCTTCTGCCCAAGGGTAAAAAGGGTTCAAATGTATGCCTCCTGCCAAGCCTACTCAAACTTCTACTTCCCAGAAACCTGCCTTTCAGGACAAGTCAGGGTTCTATTTGACAGTTTTCTTCCACTTTCCCTCAGCTGGGTACATTTATTCCTTTGGATCTCATTGTCCCTTCCCAACTGGTTGAGAATCACAACAGACTCTTGGGTTCTGTTTATTATCCGCCAGAGGTATTTCATGGTTTGGAAACATCTTCCTCCCTTTTTTTGGAATTCCTCATCCTCCTCAAAAGCAGTTTCCCTTTTCCCCAGGGTTGCTTCATTGCCTTTTAGTCCAGGGCGCCATGCAAGCCATACCCCCAGCCCAGGTAGGGAGGGTTTTTTATGACAGGATGTTTCTGATTCTCAGGAAGGAGGGCACTTGAAGACCAGATCTAGACCATTTCCAGCTCTGCATATTTCTCACAGTTCCTTCTTTTCAGATGTTGTCTTTTCAAACCTTATTTCCTCCTGTTCTTTGCCAGGAATTTCTGGTCTCTTTGGATCTCAAAGTTGTCTACTTTCATATTCCCATACATCCTCTTTTCAGGAAAATGTTATGTTTCTGTGTTTCTTCCTTGCATTTTCAGTTCTCTGCTTTGCCCTTTGGCCATTCTACTGCCCTAATGGTTTTCACCAAATACCTTGCTCCGGTCACTGCTTTTTGAAGGATAAAAAGAGTTTAGTTCTTTCGTTATCTTGATGACCTTATCATTCAGTCTTCCTCCCCTGAGGGTCTGCTTCAAGATATCCAGTTTACTCTTTTCCTGATATAGAGTCTGGGGTTCACCATAAACTTTCAAAAAACAGATCTGACTCCTTCTCAGGATGATATTTTCCTTGGTATCAGGATCCAAACCATCTCCATGCTGGCTTCCTTGCCTGCCCCCCAAGCCTTGTCTTTTATTGCTTTTTTCCAGTCTGTTCTTCCTGTGGAGTTGGTCACAATCAGGGACTTTCTCAGGACCCCCAGGTTTATGGCTTCCACCATTCCCATGCTTCCTCTGGCCAGGCTCCTTATGAAAAAGGTACAGTGGTAACTCCAGTCAGTGTGGCTTCAATATTGCCTCCCCCTGGACTTCCCAGTTCCCTCCCACCCTTGTCTCTTGCTTGGCTACAATGTATCAAGCTTCAGTAGTGGATTCATCAACTCAGTCTCAACCCAGGACTATCTTTCCAAGCTCCAGCTCCAACTCAAGAACTCTTTACAGATGCCTCAGATGGGGTGGGGGCCACCTTCTGCAGAGTCTCTGGCCTCTGTAAGAAAGGTCAGACCACATCATTATAAAGAAGCTGAGAGCCCTACTTCTAGCTCTTCAGGCTTTTCATTCCCTATTTCAACCTGGGTGCTCTCAAACCTTTCACAGATAACACTACTGTGATTTTGTATGTCAACAAGCAAAGGGGCACGATATCTTATCTTCTTTGTAGACTAGCTGTTCTGGTCTGGGATCTAGTTGCTGCATATCAAGTATCTCTTCAGGTAGTTTACATTCCCTAGGAGCATGATTTTGTGGCAGACTCTTTGAGCATGTTCAACACACAAGCTCACAGATGGATTCTTCACAGAAATGTGTTCCTGGACATTGTCCATTGGTGGGGTATACCTCAGCTAGATCTTTTTGCCTCCCCTCTGAACAGATGATGTTCACTATTCTGTTCAAGTTCCAAGTCCTCTGATTTGGAAAGTGGACTCCCTGTCTTTTATTGGAAAGGGATGTTTCTGTATGCCTTCCCTACTCTTTCTCTGCTTCCAAGGGTCTTGCACAGGATCAGGCAAGACTCTCCCAAAATCTTGCCAATGAATCCCTTTGGCCCAGACAGCATTAGTCCCCCCTCCTTTTCACTTGACCAGGGATAATCACCACAACTTACCTCGCTGGGTAGACCTTCTCACACAAGACAAGTGTTCTCTAATCCATCCTCACATGTCCACTCTTCAACTGACACTGTAGATGATAGGGTTTTGATCCATTTTAGGTATCTCTTTTCTGAGAATGTGCTTCAGGTCATGCAGGAGGCCAGGAAACCCAATACCAGGAAATCATATTTGTCTAAATGGAAAAGATTTTCTGTTTGGTGCCTCACTCGAAACCAGGATCCCTTATCTGTGCAAGTTCCTATGGTTCTCTTTTATTTGTGTGATCTGCTCTATGCTGGGTTTGCATATTCTTTAGTTAAAGCTCACCTGTCAGCAGTTTTTTCTTGTCTGCCCTTAGCTCCTCCTCTGGCATCTAGATTTGAGATCAAGCAATTTCTTAAAGGTGTGCTTCATATTAGGCCTCCCAGGAAGCTAATTCCACCTTCCTGAGACCTCAGTTTTGTTCTTGAAAAATTGACTCAGCCTCCTTTTGATCCTGAGGCTTTCAACTTGGAAGACTGTTCTTCTTTTAGCCCTTACATCAGTTAAGAGAGTATCCAAGCTTCAGGGTCTTATGGCTGTTCCTCTCTTTTTTTATTTTTTTCACAGAGACAGGGTGTCTCTTTTATGCCCAAGGTGGTCAATGAATTGTCTCTTAATTAGTCTATTCATTTGTCTTCCTTTTTACATTCTCTGCAGTCTGCCAGTGAGAAGCTTCTTCACATGTTGGATTTTCATAGATAGCTCAGATATTTGGATAAAACTAAGGATATTCACAAATCTGAGCAGCTTTTTGTTTCCTTTTATCCTAGATCTTTGAGTTTGGCTGTTTCTAAGCAAACCATCTCATCCTGGATTTCTAAGGCCATTTCCTTTGTGTTATACTTTTCATGGTAAGTGTATTTCCTCCTCTGTAAAGGCTCATTCTGCCAAGGCTGTTGCTGCCTCTGGTGCTTTTTGCAAGAGACTGGATTTTAATTCCATCCTTGAGGCTGCTACTTTGTCTTCAGTTTATACCTTCACTGAGCATTACAAGTTTAATATTATTTCTAGGACTAGAGCTGGCTTTGCTAGGGCTATCCTGCATGGGTTTCTGTAAGGCTCTTCTCTCCAGGTTTCATCTTGAGCTTTTGTACTCTCCCTTACATAAGGAATACTGCAAAAGAGATATGGAAAGACATATTACAGTTGTATAAAATCTTACCGTGACAGTAGGTGTCCCTCTCTTCACTGTTGCATTGTTTGCTACCTCTGTCCTGCCCCCCTCTGCTCTAGCCTTTTCCTTTTTGACCTCCTGGCTGAGTGGCCATTTTCCCTTTTCTCCGTCTGGATGTACATGTGCTACCTTGTCCCTAAGGACATTCTGCTCCTCCTTGTTTTTTTATTCAGTTCTGAGTGTGTGTGTTCGTACATCACCTTTACGCCCCATGCCTTGCACAAGGAGCATACTTATGATGTACAGCACCTGTAAATGCTAAATGCTTTGGTATATTGGCCAGACTTTGGGCTATCCTTGGCAGAAGATTCCTTCTGTTAGGACAGCATTTAGAATTCTATCCTTTTTGATACAACTCTGTACAAGTTGACTGGACCCTTGTGGCCTAATACATCAACTAACTCATGCCCCCTCTTTGCAATGGAGCTTGAAATCTCCCATTCTGGTTCAGAAAGCTTTATTTTTCCATGACTCTAATTCTGTTCCTCCTACCTTATCCTTTTAATCTTCTCTCTTGGCTCTCACCCTTTTCACTTGCTCTGTCTGATGGGTAATAAACTGTATCAAGCCATCAGTACTCTTATTCTACCTTGCCTACAAGATTACCTAACCTAGGCTGTGACCCTCTGTATACCCTTACCTATTCATGGACTGATGTTTCTCCTTCTCTTCCTCTCTAACTTCAGCTCTGTCTTTTCTGTGATTCCTCAAAAGCCATGCCATGTTTAACCTCCTGTTGCTTCCAGGTGCAAAGTTTTAGGGGGCATGATCAACCAATCCCAGTCACTCTTCAGTGCCTCCCAGCATTTAGAAATGAATACCAGTATTACATTTGTGACCAAAACTGAACACTGTAGAGCTCCATGTGTGGTACAAATTGTAGCAACTGCTTGTTACAAATGTAGCTAGCAGTTTCTACAGTTTAAAAGAAGAAAAGAGCTTTTTTGGAGAGGTGCCAGATGGGTGGATGGTACCAGGCACAAAAGTAGCTAGATAATAGAGAATGTATGATTCTTTATTACTGTCCCAATACTCTAATGATGACATTATGTAGGGGAGTGCAGGCTGCGCAATCGTGTGTGTGTGTGTGTGTGTGTGTGTGTGTGTGTGTGTGTGTGTGTGTGTGTGTGTGTGTGTGTGTAGAGATGGGGCTGTGCTGCAATAGAAAATTATTTTTTTTTCATTTCTGTCACTCTTCTGTCTGGGACACAATAGAAGAGTCTTTGTGGGTTCTGTTCAAGTAGTTTTATTTTATACAAACACATCACTATAGAACTTTACTGACTTTAACTTAAGTAACTTATATACAAACTAACAACTGCGATCTTGCATGCTGTCTCCCTTGCTGCTCTTTCAAAATGACACTAGAGATTACACGTATCTGGAATTTATACGCGCATATATAGCCTTGGCATGCTTCTTAAAGATAAAGCATACATATGACTTGCACTCTGATTTATATCCTCCCACTTTAAGAAATAGATCTTACAATGTTATGAGGCTATTTGGCATTCAGAAATCACAGATAATTCTTGGTCATGCATTATACAATACTAAATATGCAGATATATACAGTCAAGTCCACATTGCTGCGCATTTCACACTAGGCCTAGATACTTGCCCATATTGAGTGATATAAAACTAGGAATGAGATTTAGCAACTGATGCAAAATGGTTGACCTGTGGAATATTCAGATCATTTA
The DNA here is from genome assembly GCF_019279795.1 of Protopterus annectens. NCBI lineage: Eukaryota > Metazoa > Chordata > Ceratodontiformes > Protopteridae > Protopterus > Protopterus annectens. Next base: position 962,364,942 of record NC_056748.1, read on the forward strand.
AAGGGATGGAATCAGAATTTTGAACACATTCTGGTATGGAAACAGTGTCTGATTCACACTTAGATTTGGAGTCTACTTCACAGAAGCAATGTTGTGATGGTGATGATGATTCTGGTACAGGAAGATGTCTACAGTTCCTCCTATACTACACACCCTCGGAGTCCACCAGGTAGGATTTTTGCTTTGCACAGATCCCTGTAATCTATCTTATTCGATCAAAACCTTTTGTTGTCTGGATTCATACCATCTCTCCTTCCCTCAACAGATTGAGTAAGCTGCTCGATCTGTCGTAACTCGATTTCTGGATATTACACTTCTTCAGCAATTGAGCCTTGATAGTTTTATTGTTCTTAGGTTTAGGCTTCAATAAACTAGAATAGGTAGCATAGTTCAAGTTTGCCTGGAAATGAGTCTTTGAGCAGGTGAGCTAAGAATATCATCACTGGGTATGTTTGTGAGATTAACAAATTCAAGAATACATCGGTATTGTCACGCTTTGACTTTCAAGTAATTGCTTTGCAATTTGCACTGCATGTTCAGCTAGACTATTCGACTGAGATTATTCAGAACTACTAGTGACATGTACAAAGTCCCATTCTTTTGCAAATTTCCGAAACAACTGTCTAGTAAATTGAGTACCTTTGTCAGAAAGAAGTTTGTGTGGACTGCTATGAACTGAGAAATGACGTTTCAACTTAGTGATAACAGCATTGGATGTTAGGTTAGGTTTATTTATTTTATTTATTTAACATTTGCTTACCAGAAAAGTCCAACTTAGAACAAAACCAATTTTTAGCAAAGACCCAGGGAGGAAAACCTCCAGACCATGTCTTTGTAATGTGGGAGGAAACCAGTGTACCCAGAGGAAACCCACACAAATGCAGGGAGGACATGTAGACTCTGCATAGAATGCACCCCAGCTGAGAATTGAACTGCAGAACCTCTTGCTGTGAGGCAACAATGCTACTGCTGCACCACTGCGCCATCCATATTAATGTAATAAGGGAGCAGATCAGTCTCACACCAATTCAAATAAGAGTCTAACAAAACCAAGTAGTGTTGATTGTTCCACTCAAAGATATCAGTTGCTGCAGTAGGCCAAGGTAGTTCGGGAAATGGAATTAGCTGAAAGTGCTTCTCTTTGTAAATGTGGGCTAGTACTATTGCATACTGAACAAGAAGAAAGTACTCTATCAATGTCTTTTGGTAATGAAGGCCAACATATTAATTTTCTTGCTCTTCTCTTAGTGGATACAGATCCTGGGGACCACAATGCAAAATCTGGACATATTCTCATTGTAAGGAAGCAGGAACAACAATTTTTGGACCTTTGACAATAATGTCATCTTCCATCAATAATTCATCTCTGTAAGGAAAATAGGTTTGCACTTCAGGTGGTACACTAGATTGCTTTGACGGCCATCTATAATTAATGTAGTGATTGAGTTTTTGCAAAATTGGATCAGTCTGATTGTGATTGTCATCCAAAAGCCTACTAGTTCAAACCATTAAGTCTAACAACTTAGGAGGCGAAGCACTCTATGCAAATTCCATTGGCAAATCCTGGAATGCCCTGCCAAATAACATAAGACACATGACCTCTCTTCACCAATTCAAAAAACACCTCAAAGACCTATTAAAGTCCCAATGGCTATGCCCTTGCTCTAATCCTGACTAATACTAAAACTCTCCTGGCCCACTAAAGTCCCTACCTAACCCACAAACCTAAGGTCTCGACTAATTCTAATGTTAGTTCATTCTAAGTATTGTACTTCTTTTAAACAATTGTATAACATCTATGTATGATTTCTCTTTTAATGTAATAATTATAACTCTATCCTTGAATGTTATGTTTAACTACCTCTGATATTGTGGAGCTTTTCTCCCCGGGCCTCTACTGAAAATGGACATGTATCCAGCTAGACTAGCCCGGTCAACAAATGTAAAATAAATAAAATAAATAAATAAAATAAAAATAAGTGATCTCTTAACTCATCAAGTCTAGAGATGGAAAAATATGCACTGACATCACATCATAGTCAAAATTATCTGCATCAATCTGTTCCTTCACATTTCTGGGTGATCTGGATAAGGTATCAGCAAGATAGAGTAATTTGCCTTTTGTGTAGACCATTTCGAAATTGTATTTTGCAATTTGAGCATCATTCTCTGTATCCTCACTGGAGCTGATTGCATAGTCTTCTTGAGAATAGTAGCTAGAGGTTGATGGTTAGTTTTAATCTGAATAGCTTGACCATAAATATAATCATGAAACTTAAAACATGCAAATACTATTGCCAAAAACTCCTCAATTTGAGCACACTGCATCTCAGTTTGGATTAGTGTTCTAGATGCATAGGTTATCGGTCTGCCCTCTTGAAGTATAACTGCACGAAGACCAAATTTTGAAGCATCACAGGAAAGAGTAACTGGTTTGTTCACATCATAGTATCTTAATGTAGATGGGGTGGCAATTGTCTGACTGAGGTCTTCAAATGCTTTCTGGTGCTGTTCCAACCATGACCATGCAACATTTTTGTCTGTTAGCTCTCTTAAAGCTGCTGTCAACTCACTGAAGTCTGGTATAAATTTGCCTAAATAGTTGACCATGCCTAGGAAATGCTTTAGAGCTTGTACATTATCTGGTACTGACATCTCAAGGACAGCTGCTTGCTTGCTCAGGTCTGGTCTCAAGCCTGTACTCGTAAACAAATGACCTACGTACATAACTTCTGGAAGTATGAAGCTGCACTCCAGAGGATTGAGCTTCAAGTTTACTTCACATGCTCTGTGTAGAACTTCCTTGAGGTTTCTGTCATGCTCTGCTTCACCATTGCCTCCAACCAATAAATCATCTACTATTATGGCACAAGGATAACCCGAAGAAATTTGCTCCATTGCACTCTGAAAGACTTCACTTGCAGAGTTTATTCCAAATGGCACCATTAGGAATTTGTATCTGCCAAATGGAGTAACAAAACTAGTTAGAAATGAGAATTTGCAATCAAACATCACTTGACAAAATGAACTCTTTGCATCCAAAACAGAAAATACAGTAGCATTCGAGATTAGAGCTACAACTTCTTTGACTGTGCGCATTGGAAGATACGGTCTCTTTAATGTTTTGTTCAGATCTCTTGGGTCAATACATATTCTGATTTCTACTAGTGAAAAACAAATAAAATAAAAACAGGATGTGGAACTCGACCAGAAACAATAGATAAAAATAAAAACAAGGTAGAGTCCCTCCAAGGCAAAATGATGAACTCCAAGTAAAAACAAATACTATTTAATAGGTGAGCGCTTTCACGGTTAACAACCACTTCATCAGACAACACAGTCCCTGGGATTCAGCAAGCTCTGCATGGGTTACAGGAATAGTGCAAGAGCTGCTGGAGGCAATATGGCCACCTTTTGTTGTCTGAACAAGCTCCCAGGGCGTGCACAAGCGCTCTTGCACTATCCCTGCATGGACACAACTCCTGTATGCTAATTACCCCATTTGCAGGTGAAAACCATGCAAATGAGGTGACTTAGTGATCCAGAAAGCTGGCAGCCATCCATGCCAGATTAGTGTAACCTGCAGAAATGTAATCGGTTAGTAACCGAGTACATTTCTGCAAACTACAAAAAGGAGCCATGACAGCTCCAAATAAAGGCTGTATGTGGAAGGCATGATAATGGCCAAATATATGGTCATTGGCAAGAAAAACAGTTTCAAAATAACAAAAAATATATTTTTTTTTGGCCGATTTTAGCCATTTAAGCGGAGGGCAGCGGCGCGCAAATGGGATCTGCCTGAAAATAAAATTAAAAACCCTGATAAAACCTTTTTATGCAAAATCACACTTTTGCCATTATAGTCAATGGCAGGCAGAAGACAAAGCCAGTGAATAGTGGTTGCTAAGGGGGGAGGTTCAGTGTCAGACTTGTAACTAGGCATTAGCAGGCAATTCTATGCAAATAAGGGGAATGATATGAGTCACAGATTTTCCCTCATGGCTAGCCTGCACCCAACCATGTAGATGCAGGAAAAACATGGTGCAAGCCTAAGAGTTAGCTGACATCATAGAGGGGTGTGTCAGGCATACTGTAAGCTTATTCGAGCTCTGTGGAGCTAAGGAAGGGGGTGTGTCTGAAGCTGCCTGGCATTCTTTACAATGCACACCTGGTTTTAAACCAAAAAAATAAATAAATAAACCAGGAAATAGCAACTCTGTTCACATCTGAGCACTGGGTATGCACGGTGCACCTTAGGGCTTAAATAGGAAGGCAACGGAAAGGGAAAACAGCAGTAGGAAGGTAATCAAGGAGAACTAGCATAGCTGGCAGGTGAAATGTCTCAGAATCAGCCAATTACACAGGCAGCAGCCCAATCCAGCCTAAAATACTACTATAAACTATGCAAACACCTTTCCATCTGTTTTTTCCCACAAACTCTACACCACCGGTGTACACATATGGGGAAATTTTACCTAACAAAAGCAACAAAATGATAGGGGCTGCATTCACTCTCATAAATCAACATGTGGAAGGAGGCTAAGGGTGGTGAGGATAAGAATGCTGATGACCAACCCACAGACAGGAGGAGAAATTACTGAATTGTGCCAGCCACGCCTCATACACAGAACCAACAGAGGGGAACCCATCCCAGTGGATAGCAAGGTATGTGTAGGCTTAAGAATACTAGCCACAGGTACCTTCCAAAGGCCAACTGGGGATATCATGGGGATCTCACAGGCATCAGCATCCAGGGTACTCCACCAGTTCCTGGATGCCATGTCAGCACATGCCGGTGAGCACATATATTTACTCAACACCTGTGAGGCGTTGACCAGCAATATGCGTCTCTTCCACCAAATAACAGAATACCCTGAGGTAGTGGGTGCTATAGACTGCACATACACATCAAAGCACCACCCAGCAAGCGGGGTAGGGTCTACATAAACCGCAAGGACTTCCCCTCCATCAACTGCCAGGTCATGTGTGATGCCCAGGGCATTATAATGAATGTGTGTGTTGGCAGCCCTGGAAGCTATCATGACTCCAACATCTGGCATATGACGCAGCTGTATCAGAGATTTGCCAATAAGGACATCCCATATGGCCACCTAGTGGGGGATGCTGGCTACGCACTGGAGCTTTGGCTGATGACACCCATCAGAAATGCACACACACCCGAACAAGAACTCCATAATGAAACACATGCACAGACCAGAATCATAATAGATCATGTGTTTGGAATGCTCAAGTCACGGTTCCAGTGCCTGGACATATCCGGTGGAGCCTTGCAGTACTCACCAGCTACATGTACCCAAATTGTCATTGTATGTGCCATGCTACACAATATGATCCTGCGGAAACAGCTGCAGCAGGAAGAGCATGGGGCAGGGCCACACAGCCCCACCACCATTGCCAAGGCCTGCACAGTCACAGAGTGACTCAGAGGAGGAACAACCTGAGCCTCCCCCAGTAGGCATAAGGAGGCATGGCCAGTATGCCCAGGCCTTGGCAAAGAGGCAACACATTGCACATACACTGACATGGTAGGAACCCAGGGAATGACACCTCACTCTGACTTGCGCATACAAGGGATGCCAAACATGACACGACCTGTGCTTAACCATGTATAGGGAGTGTACTATGTGCATCCAACATAGTCAGCCCTCCATCGCCATCCTCAGTACTGGCACAACCACAAAGTAAGTCATACTCACTATCAATTCTTGAATGTAATAATATGTTCTGCTACCTGTATCTATGGTATGGATGTGAGCATGTTAGGGAATTGGGTGGCTGAAAGGGATGCCAGCAGATAGTATATTGGCAGCATGAAATCCTTAACAAATACTGGTGTCAACATAGCATGCAGTACTAGACAAGGTGACAAAACCCACTGCAGGACATGTGGTGGGCCAAATGTGTGTCCATAGGACACACGCATGCATGTCAGTGAGGCTCACATACACAACAACAGTCTCAGCCAGCAGGACAAGTGTAGACAAACACAAAGAAAGGCTGTGCTAAGGCCTCTGATTGATGGCTATGGGGAACAGCCCCCCTCCAGACCTACACAGGCAGACTACAATGGATCAGGCAGTGGGATGTTTGTTCTGAAGGGTAAGAAGTCTGAAACTGAAATGAAGGTCAGTAAAACCTAAAAACTGTAGTACACTGATATGCCTCTAGTCTGCATGATAGGTCAGAATACAGAATGAAATGGAGTACCTGAAATACAATACAGTCATAGCAAATGTGTACAGTTGTCAGATATCCCCCCCCCACAATCCTATGTAGAAATGTAGTAACATGTATGTGTAGGTATAATAACAGTGGAGCACAGATTACCTGAGCTGGCCAAAGTACCAGGATAGATTGTAGCACGTGTACAATATGCAGGGCTCTGTGTGTTAGGTTGTTCTGTGTTGTATATTGTGTGAAAGTGGTCAGCATGTAGGCATGGAGGGTTGTGTCCCAGTGGCCAATGGCCAGTACTGTTGATGACAGGGCCATGTTCTCAAAACTGCAGTGCCAAACACAATGCATCCCAGCAAGACACAATCCAGCAGTAATCCATACTAATTGTTCAGATGTGTAATATCTGTCACCATCTGAAAGATGGACACATCATGAATGTGGGCCCAGACATACCAACAGTACACATGTGGAAGTACCCTAGACAGAGATTATCTAAAATGTTACTGTCGAATGGACACACCTTTGGAATTGTACATACAGGTTAGCAGCACATTAGTTGGCTGTGTAGTATGGAATACTGATGTCATCTGACCAAACACTGGCAGACCACAAAAGGCACAGGTATGAAGTACTGAAAACTGCTTATGTCCCTGTACAAGCCAGCATAAGTGGAATGCCCCATGTATATTTGTGAGTCAGCTGCAAGTAGCTTCCATAGCACACATGCACCCAGCTCACCCCACCATCAGCCACAGGTACCTCACAGGTCTTATCCCTGCTGTTGGGAATGAGTAAATACGAACCCCACCTCTGTATGGGAATAGCCACAGAATGCAGCATGCTGAAGAGGTGTCCCATGCAGGTGTGTACCTAGCTGTAAGCAGCACCCTGCCAGCATCCACACCAATGGATCATTAAGGACAGAAACTATTGACATTAACACCTTGCACACCTACCCTGTCACCCCAGGGGAATATAGTGACTTGCAGCCTGTGACTGTAAGAGTGACACCATGCACCGGCCTGCTACAGATGGCCTGCATCACTACCAAATACCCTACAGTCCTCTGTCCAAGGCCTGTGTCTCACCTGTAGTGTCAATGTATGTTATCTCATGGACTCCCAAATAACAACATAACACAGTCCACAGAACACAAATGCTAGGCCATGTCAACAAATCCCAGTAGCATGTCCACCATGTTCTACTGCATGAACTGTGGACTAACCCCTATATACTGCTGGGATAAAGTGATAACTATGGGGATACTTATCAGATAATGTTTGCATAATGTTAGGAAGAGGAAAGAATAGTGGGGGGGGGTAGAAGCATGGATGCCATGGAGTGTGTGTGAAGTCTAAAACTCAGATGTATGCACATACTATCCCTGCCTGCAAACACAGGAATGGGTGGCTACAAACCTGCTCGTAAACCACAATGTGAAGGGGTAATGACCAGAAATATGAGCCCTGCCTATTGGGTAACCTGTGTGAATCTGTACAGCTATGAGGCATGGCCACAGCAGGATATGGCCATACTGTCACGTCAATGGATGTACAAGCATGGGATCCTCAGCCACCACAGTACCAAGGTACTGAACCATTTACACAGACCCATCAGCAAGTGTCTCCAGCTCCCCCTCCAGAATGGCATGATTGTGCAAGAATATGTAGGCTACAGATCACAATACTGGACACATCTTCATTCATCTTGTGTTCCCCAGGAAATTACTGCAGTCAAATACGTATACCTGTCAGTAGTTGATGACATAAAACATCACAGTGTATAACAGTACATATGTCTGAATATCTCTGCTAACACCAAAACCATGTAGTAGAAGCAGCACAGACACAATTACATACAGTAACCCACTATCCTTTGCCCATTGTGACCCCATATTGTCAACCGATCTACAGATATCCTGCAGAAACAGATTGCTAGCTGTAGGTGTAGAACACAAAAGCCTGCACTGGAGTACAACCTACTTGGAATGGATTCACACATTTAGTACAGAAGGTCATACTGGGCATGCTCCCACACTTATAATGAAGCGCATGTCTGGTAACAACAGTGGACTATACATATCTGTCAGTCACAGATGTTTGTGCACACACTCCACATTGCACACCAGTCATACTTTGCACACACATCAGATAGGAGTACACACATATATCCAAGGACAACACACTATAATAGCCCAAACTTACACATACATAGATGTGTGGAAGAGAGTGACAGACAGTGACAAGAGCTTCCCATCATGAGGCCTGTCCTACCCAGGACTCATGCAGTTGGCCAATACCACATGATGTGTAAATGTCAATCACTATAGACATTTGTTTCTGGTATCCCTCAGCACTATAGTGTTTGTGGTGCTTGTGCTAACTGTGTAAAAAAGAATAGAGCTGAAAGCTCTATAGCTATGCATTTCTCGGATAAACATAATGGTGACCATACTTTATTACAGGCAACTGTTTTGGAAAAAGTTTTTGTTAAAACAGGAGATGAAGGCTTGTTAAAGAACATGTTGTTAACAAAAGAAGCAATATATATTTTAAAGTATAATACTCTCTCTCCAGAAGGACTTAATTTAGAATTGGACTGGAAATGCTTAATTTGATTGTTTTATTACATAATTGGATAATTGATTAATTGTGGGTCTGTATACAGGGAAGGTCTTTTATGTATTGTGTATCACTTCTTGAAGGCTGTTTGGCTGAGACGCTAATGTGCAATAAATGAGTGGAATGGAGCCTGGTGTTGTTTCTTATCTTGAACTTTTTGGATTTCAGTGTTTGCTGTGGTTTACTGTAGAGTTTATGGCTTCAGATCCTTCTACTAACCTTCCCTGAGTTTTTTGTGGAGAATTTTCGGCTTCTACTTCTGCTTCAGGCTAAAATGGATCATCCCCGATTCGGAGGTTAGATGTTTTAACCCCACAAACTAATTGAGCCAGCGGAATGGAGGTATGATGTCAGGGACTATTGACTGGTACACAGCTGGGTGAGAACCCCTCTAATAATATGGTTAAATAGTCTTTTGAGGAAAGGGTACAAAGGGTTAGTAACCTGTTTGCTGAAGTTGGATGTACAGATGTTTCCAATTTGCCATCAGAGGTGCAGTCTTCAATAGAAAGATTTGAAAGACTGATTTTTAAAGAGACACGTTGTCAGTTTTACTTATTGGGACTGCAGCGTTATGCTGAGCTTTATATCTCACCCAGGGGACTAAGAGGTTTTAAAAGTCCCGCTACGCCCTTTGATACTGCTGGCCCAGTTGAGAAAGTGTTCAGAGAACGGTGGTTATCGACAGCACATAAGTGTGCGAGGGAATGGGTAACCATTCTTGTTTAAAGGGATTGGATACGGCAACAATAACTAAAGGAAGAAGTAACAAAAGATGCATACTGAGATCCTACGGAAATAGGGTCGATAAAAATGACTGATGTGTTCAAAAATATGCATGATAAGTTAAGTAAGTTTGAAAAAGAACAAATTGATGGTAAATTGGGAAAAATCAAGCGAGATATTCGGGGCTACAACAATGGGAGGCCCCTTTTGTGGTGCTCCAATAAGAAATCAGCTGGACAGTCCCATGATCTACATATGAATGAAGGTAAATGTAAACAACAGTCTGTTTCTTTTGCTTCTGAGGGAGCCGGTTATACTACGGATTCAGAAAATGATAGCCAGATGTTCCCTCCTCTTCTGGCTGTCCAAAAAGCGAGAAAGCCAGCACAAAAGGTGTATGAGGTGTAACTTTATTAGAAAGTTAAGACATACAGACCGGTTTGGGCATAAATTAAGAGCCTTCCTCAGTGTAACTAGAAGTGAGACTAAGCACTCCTTATATATACACACTCCCATTTACAATAAAGATAATTCATTGGTTGCTCACAATTGCTTATTCAGTCCAGGGGGAGTTAAACCCCCTAGTTTAATTATCCATCTTTTTTCTTTATTATTAAGTATATTGTGCCAGCCAATTTTATTAGTTCTGTCCCCCTTAATGATATCAATAACAGTAAATCTAAATGATGCTGAAGGATAAATGTCCACATGTTTATATAATGCATTGGTAAGCTTTTTCAATTTAATGTCACTCATATGCTGACTGATCCTGAACTTCACTGGCCTGGACATCTGGACCACATAAAAGGCTGAACATGAACAGGTGGCTAAATATATGACCCAATCAGATGAACAGTTAGCAAAAAAATTTATGTCATATACACGACTAGTATTACGACTACTAAAAGTTTTTGTCTGATTGAGCCTATTACAATGAGCACAATGGCCACAACTATAACAACCCTGAAGGACATCTCCCATTAATGTGGATTGTTGAGAAGGGGCAACTATATGGGCTGCCACCTTTTAGTGATTAAAGTGGGATGCCAAAGACCTACCCCTCCTAAAACCAAAACGACATTTGTCACCAATGAGTGTCCTAATCTTCTCATCTGCTTGTAAGATATTCCAGTTCTGTTGTACAACCTCACAAAAGACATTAATGTTACACTCATAAGTGGTAATCATTCTGATAGGAGCTGGTTCATTAGTCGGTTTGTCTTTATATCGTAACAGCTCCTGTCTATCCATCCCACTCACCTCCCTGCATGCCATAGTAATCACTCCAGGTTTATATCCAAGTTCCTTAAATCTCCTGACCATATCTCTTTTATGATGATTGTTTTATATAAAATGTATGTAAAATATAGTTCAGTATGGCAGTGCTATATCCAAAATTAGTTGTATTGTAATATTAAACAGTGGGGTACAATAATAGCCACCACCCAATAAAAAATACAAGGTGGTGCTACGTTGCTCCTAATATTTGTACCATTAATATCTAGTCCTAAGATCCCCTATCACCTAGAGAATAGTGGTCGTCCCATGGCTGAAAATAACTCTATAATCCAATCAACCTGGTCAACTATCTCCACTGTATGTCCAGTCCCCTAAAAAACTAACCTGAAGTATATTTTTTTCAGGTGGTTGGTGGCTATTAACACTGAATTGTTCTGATATATACCCATGGTGTGACATAACACCACCATTCATTGAGTTGTGAAGTTGGTACTCTATTGGGCAGCATATTTGTTGGTATAATTCCCATTCTGATTTTTTAGTTTTGGTGAACCTTCATTTTTGGCATTTTAGGAGGTGTGTGCCTCCTGTTTGGTATTAAACATTTTTTATTTTCTTCTCTTTTTGTGTTACTAATAATTTACTTTTGGCTTCCTAGATGGATCTCAACCAACTACTTAGGGGTATATCATCAGACCGGGATGACTTAGGTATATTTGGAGTAGGGGATCAAACGATGGGCTCTGAGGGAAATTAATCAGTATCATTGGAGTTGGATTGTCAGGCTTTGTTTGGTCAGTTGTCCAGGACCATGAAAAATCTAAGCTCCAATGTTTGGCACTTACGTTTATTTAAAGCATATGTGTTGAAAAATATCAGCCCCAGGGGATTACGGGTGAGAATTTAGCCCTTGGCCAGTAATATTGATGAGGAACTACAAAAAACATGGGAAACTATACAACAACAGACATAAATAGGGTTTGTTCAGGCTTTGATCAGTGCATAGATGGGGGGATTTTGGAAGTCTCGAAGCTGTGTGGACAGTCTAAACAATTTGAGGGACACAAAAATTACTCAACCTGCTTACAACATTTAGCACAAGAACTTTCAGGTTTGGAAAAACAGCTTAAGGTAAGTAAGGTACATAAATTTAATAGGGACCTCATGGAATATGAAAAGGGTAGACCATTCGGTCCATACAAAAGTGTTAAATTTTCTAATGTTGGTCCCAAATCTAATAAAAGGAAATGTCCCAGATCGATATTAAGGAAATCCAGTTCCCTATCCATGGGCACCTCAGGGGATGAGTCTTCTTCTTACATGGACTCTGAAGTACCTCCAGGCCTGACCTCACCTGCAACAAAACATGTTAATAATAGCACAAATTTCCCTTTAGGAACCACAGACATGGGGGGACATAAACACAAAAACATACCAAATGTGGACACCTTACTCTAGATTTTGAGCAACAAGTAGAACACAAGCATGTCCTTAATATTTCTTCTCAGATTCTCACTCCTGTGCAACTTGACCTCCTCAGTAAAGGCTTAAACTTTGTGCCAGCTTTTTTTGTGGCTGAAAATGATTTTGTGACAGACCTGTTGGCTTTTGGTAGAACTTTGAACTTAAAATTGTTATTTGATAAGAATAATTATACATGTATCACTAATAATTAATTTTATTTTCAAAGATCAAACTTTATGCCACCTATGCATCCAGTGGTACAGTTATTTTTACATAGTGTTCTCAAAGATCTACACATTTATCATGGTGAGGCCCGGATCAAACCACACAACCTCTCAAAGACTCAACAAGAAGCATTAACGGAACTCAAGTCTAATAGCAATATTTTTATCACACCAGCGGATAAGGGGGGAGCCTTTGTGGTCATGAACTTTGACACCTACAATAATGAAGCTTGGAGACAACTTGACATCATTTGTATTATATGTCCATGCTATTGGACCCTACCAGTACATTTAAACATCAGATTGATGATTTCATCCAATTGGCCATAGATGAGGGGATTATATCCAACAACACTGCTAAACATCTTACTATAGCAGATCCGAAAAATCAATATTTATACTTGTTACCCAAAATTCACAAATCTTTATCTAATCTGCCGGGAAGACCTATTGTTAAAAGTAGGGGATCATTAATGGAACCTTTGGCCGTCTTTTTGACACAATATCTCAAACTTTTGTTGCCTTTGGTGAGATCTTGTATCTGTGATACCACCAAGTTTTTGCAAATCATATTGGATGTTCAGGTTGAAACTCATTGGCTTCTTTGTACATTGGATGTAGATTCCTTATATACCAACATCCCCCATTGGGTTGGCCTTTTGGCAGTGGAATACTGGCTGGGAGTTGCCCAACTCTATCCCCCTGGATTCAACATGTTGTTAGTGGTTATGATGGAACATGTCCTGACTAAAAATGTTTTTTATTACCAGGACAAATGCTATTGGCAAACCAAGGGTACGGCTTTCGGGGCATCTTTTACCCCCATATATGCTGATTTTTTAGCTAATTTATGATCCCTTACATAATCTGTATTTGCCAGAAATGGACATCTGGCGATGGTATTTGGATGACTGTTGGCTTGTATGGAGAGGGGATTTGGAGTATTTACAAGAATTTGTGGAATACCTCAATGTACTAAATGGGGTATTGAGTTTACCTGTACACAAGATCCAAATCATATCACTTTTTTTGGAAGTTCTTATAACCAAAAACATTGACGGCTCTTTGGATACGCAGGTTTTCCACAAATTTCCTGAATGCAACTCCCTCCTACATGCCAGCAGCCATCACCCGCCACATGTCATCCAGAATATACCAAAGTCTCAGTTTATGAGAATAAATCACATTTGTTCTGATAGTGACAAACATAATTGTCATGAGAGATATGGCCAGGAGATTTAAGGAACGTGGCTATAAACCTGGAGTGATTCCTATGGCATGCAGCAAGGTGAGTGGGATGGATAGACAGGAGCTGTTATGATATAAAGACAAACCCACTAATGAACAAGCTCCTATCAGAATGATTACCACTTATGGACGTAACACTAATGTCTTTTGTGAGGTTGTACAACAGAACTGGAATATCTTAAAAGCAGATGAGAAGATCTGGATGCTCATTGGTGACAAATGTCGTTTTGGTTTCAGGAGGGGTAGGTCTTTGGCATCCCACTTTAATCACTACAAGGTGGCAGCCCAAATGGTTGCCCCTCCTCAACAATTCACATTAATGGGAGATGTCCTTCAAGGTTGTTATAGTTGTGGCCATTGTGCTCATTGTAATAGGCTCAATCAGACAGAAACTTTTAGTAGTCATAATACTAGTCATGTATATGACATAAAATTTTTTGCTAACTGTTTGTCTGATTGGATCATATATTTAGCCACCTGTTCATGTTCGGCCTTTTATGTGGGCCAGACGTACAGGCCCGTAAAGTTCAGGATCAGTCAGCATATGAGTGACATTAAATTGAAAAAGCTTACCAATGCATTAATATAAACATGTGGACATTCATCCTTCAGCATCATTTAGATTTACTTTATTGATATCATTAAGGGGGACAGATCTAATAAAACTGGCTGGTACAATATACTTAATAATAAAGAAAAAAGATGGATAATTAAACTAGGGGGTTTCATTTCCCCTGGATTGAATGAGCAATTGTGAGCAGCCAATGAATTATCTTTGTTGTAAATGGGTGTGTGTGTATATGAGGAGTGCTTAGTCTCATTTCTAGTTACACTGAGGAAGGCTCTTAATTTATGCCCAAACTGGTCTGTATGTGTTAACTTTCTAATAAAGTTACACCTCATATACCTTTTGTGCTGGCTTTCTCACTTTTTGGATCACTGTTCCTTTAAGCCGTTCACTGCTATACTTGCAGGGGAACATTCTGGACTGCTTCCTCTTCCAGCTGCACAAGAGCCTGCCATGCATGAATAACGCTTTCGGAACAATAATGAAACAGGGAAAAACTTTAAGAAGCGAGGAGCATTTCAGGGACAACAACAACAAATTGATGGACATTTTAAACAAATGCCTAAGTAAGGTAGATGGCAATGATTTTATTTTTCATAATTGTGTAGTGGATTTAACAGGTTGTTCCTTGAGGCAGGAACAAGTTAATGTATTAAATTTGGGATACAAATTTATCCTGACTGTTATACCAAGGTCATATGTGATAAAACAAAACATTTTTCGGCTGGTATGAAAATTGCATCTTAAATGTTATTTTTCATGGTGTAATACATCGGAAAACAATAATGTTGATGAGAACAATTATATGAGTGATGAAAGTTTTCACTCATGTTTATCTGATGTGGATGATTTAGAAATTAATGTAAATGCATACTGTTTTTTGAATAATAGGAATGTATATTTTAAAAGTACTTTTATTCCCCCTTACACAAATGAAAACGTTTTCAGAAGTGGTAAAATGTGCTATGGAACATTTGTATACTGATTGTTTTGCAAAGAGAAATGAAATAAGTTATAATTTAACTAAACAGGAATGGAAGTCTTTGAAGGACTTGTCAAATAGGAAGGACCTGATTATGAAACCAGCAGATAAAGATAACAAAATTGTAGTGATGCAGCACATACAATATTTACAGATGTGTATGGAACATCCACAGGACAACACTGTGTATGAAGAAAGTAGCATGGAAATCTGTTTAAGGGCTGTAGAACGATTTAGACATCTGTTAAATAAAGGACATCGATTAGGATATATTACAGAGTAAATGGCCAAAAAAGAATGTAATTTAGAAAATATTGGTATGGCCACATTCTATTGTCTCCCAAAACTTCATAAGAATGAAATAAATCCTCCAGTGAGACCAATAGAGTCAGCAGTTAAATATTTCTTGCATAGTATAGGCATTATTTTACATAATTTTCTACTCCCTTATGTTATAAAACTTCCATCGTATATCAGGGACTCCTATGATTTCCTTCAGAAGATAGATGCATTACAATGGAACCCAAATATGTATTGGGTTTTGATTGATGTTAAAAGCCTGTATACAAATATTAAACATAAAGATGGAATAGCAGCCACACAATATTTTCTTGAAGATAGTCCAGTGTGTAACTATGTTATAGAATTACTGTAGTTTTGTCTTTTAAATATTTTTTTTAGTTTTAACAATGTAATATATCATCAATTACAAGGCACTGCTGTGGGGGCATCTTTTGCCCCCATGTATGCCTATCTATTTATGAGTAAATTTGAAATGGATTACATTTATAAACATTCTTTTATCAGCAATATGTGATATCTTATTTTCGATATATTGATGATTTAATATTTATATGTGAGAATGGAGAACAATATGTTCAAGAATTCATAAGGGACATTGTAATGAATATGAGCTGCAGTTACAATGTGGTGAAACAGTGAATTTTTTTAATTTATGCTTATGTGGGGGTAGTGATCAATTCAATAAAATTTCCATTCACCGGAAATTTATGGATGGAAGTCAATTTTTGCATGGGACTACTTGTCATCCAGCCATACAGTTTAAGCTCTTCCTTATGGAGAATTGTTGAGGGTTTGTAGAATTTCCAATGATTATTTAGACTTAGAAAAAGAGATTAAACAAACAATGGTGATGTTCGTACAAAGGGGATATAATAAAGAAATTTTGAACAAGGCAGTTAAAAAGATTTGCTCTATCAAACAAATGGGAAATAAATCAAATATGGGGTTATTTAATAGGAATGAAGAAAATAAAATATTTTTTATAACTACATATAACATTTTAAGCGATAAAATTAAAGATGTTATTATTATTTATTGGGAATTTTTACAGAAAGATGTTTTGTTACGAAAAATTATAAATAAGAAAGTATATATATCATGTAAGAGAGGACAGAATTTAAAGGACATATTGGTTAGAGCTTATTTTATATCACCTGAAGTCAGTCTTTTTATGTCTCCAAGATTATATGGAACAGTGACTTGTAATAGTTACAATGTATGTAAACATATAGTGTCTACCTTCACTATGATTAACAAAAAGAAATTTGCTGTTAGTGGTCATTATGAATGTACTATGGAAGGTATTATTTATTGTCTGAGGTGTCCCTGCAACCTTTACTATATAGGACAAAGTAAAAGAAAGTTTAAGGTGAGGTTGCAGGAGCACATCAGAGATGTAAAAAAGAATAGCGCTGAAAGCTCTATAGCTATGCATTTCTCGGATAAACATAATGGTGACCTTACTTTATTACAGGCAACTGTTTTGGAAAAAGTTTTTGTTAAAACAGGATACAAAGGCTTGTTAAAGAACATGCTGTTAACAACAGAAGCAATATATATTTTAAAGTATAATACTATCTCCAGAAGGACATAATTTAGAATTGGACTGGAAATGCTTAATTTGATTGCTTTATTACATAATTGGATAATTAATTAATTGTGGGTTTGTATATAGGGAAGGTATTTTATGTATTGTGTATCACTTCTTGAAGGCTGTTTGGCCGAGGCACTAAAGTACAATAAATGAGTGGAATGGAGCCTGGTGTTGTTTCTTATCTTAAACTTTTTTGGATTTCAGTGTTTGCTGTGGTTTTAAAACAGTACAAATGTCTGAATATCTCTGCTAACACCAAAACCATGTAGCAGAAGCAGCACAGACACAATTAGTTACAGTATCCCACTATCCTTTGCCCATTGTGACCCCATATTGTCAACCAATCTACAGATATCCTGCAAAACAGGTTGCTAGCTGTAGGTGTAGAACACAAAAGCCTGCACTGGAGTACAACCTACCTGGAATGGAGTCACACATTTAATACAGAAGGTCATACTGGGCATGCTCCCACACTTATAATGAAGCCCATGTCTGGCAACAACAGTGGACTATACATATCTGTCAGTCACAGATGTTTGTGCACACACTCCACATTGCACACCAGTCATACTTTGTACACACATCAGATAGGAATACACACATGTATCCAAGGACAACACACTATAATAGGCCAAACTTGCACATACATAGAAGTGTGGAAGAGAGTGACAGACAGTGACAAAGAGCTTCCCATCATGAGGCCTGTCCCACCCAGCACACCTATCACATGATGTGCAAATGTCAATCATTGTAGACATTTGTTTCTCGTATCCTTCAGCACTATAGTGTTTGTGGTGCTTGTGATAACTGTGCAATATGACTGTACAAGTCATTATTCATCTAGCAGTTGTGTACATGTTCCTGTTAAATGTAAACCTGTGTGTGACTGAGTGTTGTGTGTGTGATTGCAGATGAATGGTTTATGGCCCAGTCACACACACTGCACTCCCCATTGCCCTACTTGGCAAGCCTGCTGATGTAATTCACCTTGAAATACACCTTTGGGGAATGAGTAGCTTTATAAGCTCAGTGACGTGTGCTATAACTGCTTAATGTTCTAGTGTGATGTACGAGTTAGGTAGGAGTTGTAATCCCAAACATGGCAACTGTGAGATTGTGTGTGTGTGTGTGTGTGTGTGTGTGTGTGTGTGTGTGTGTGTGTGTGTGTGTGTGTGTGTGTGTGTGTGTGTGTGTGTGTGTGTGTGTGTGTGTGTGTGTGTGTAGGAATCATTGCTTTTGAGGCTATTCACAGTCATTACATTTTCTGTTGCCCTACTTTGGCAAGCCTGCTAATGTCATTCACCTTGAAATACACCTTTGAGGAATAAATAGCCCTATAAGATCCATGGTGCATGCTATAACTGTATAATTCTCTAGTGTAATGTGCTAGTTAGGTAGGAGCTCTAATCCCAAACATGGCAACTGTGAAAATCTGTGTGTATTTGTTTGTCAGTGTAGGGATCAATACTTTTGAGGCCATTCACAGCAATACACTTTCCATTGCCCTACTTTGGCAAGCCTGCTGATATCATTCACCTTGAAATACATCTTTGGGGGAGAAGTAGCCCTATAAGCTATGTGGCACATGCTAAAACTGTGTAATGCTATAGTGTGTTGTACTAGTTAGGCAGGAGTTCTAATCCCAGACTTGGCAACTGTGAGAGCCTGCGTGTGTAGGGATTGCTGCTTTTGAAGCTATTCACAGTCACTATACTTTCCATTGCCCTACTTTGGGAAGCCTGCTTATGTCTTTCACCTTGAAATACATCTTTGGGGGAAAAGTTGCTCTATAAGCTTCATGGCATGTGCTATAACTGCATAATGCTGTGGTGTAATGTACTAGTTAGGTAGGAGTTCTAATCCCAGACATGGCAACTGTGAAGCTCTATGTGTATTTGTTTGTCTGTATAGGGATCAATGCTTTTGAGGCCATTCACAGTCAATACACTTTCCATTGTCCTACCTCGGCAAGCCTGCTAATGTCATTCACCTTGAAATACACCTTTGGGGAAAGAGTAACCCTGTAATTCCCATGGTGTGTGTAACAACTGTGAGATTGTGTGTGTTTGTGTGTGTAGGGATCAATGTTTTTGAGGCTATTCAAAGTCACTACACTTTCCATTGCCCTACTTTGGCAAGCCTGCTGTCATTCACCTTGCAATACTCCTTTGGGAAAAGAGCCACCCTATAAGCTCCATGATGCGTGCTATAACTGTGTAATGCTGTACTGTTATGTACTAATTAGGTAGGCGTTCTAATCCTAGACATGGCATCTGTGAAAATCTGTGTATGTGTTTGTCTGTGTAGTGAGCAATGCTTTTGAGGCCATTCACAGTCAATACACTTTCCATTGCCCTACTTTGGCAAGCCTGCTGATGCCATTCACCTTGAAATACATCTTTGGGGAAGGAGGAGCCCTATAAGCTCCAGGGCATGTGCTATAACTGCGTAATGCTGTAGTGTGATGTACTAGTTTGGTAGGAGCTCTAATCCCAGCCATGGCAACTGTGAAACTTTGTATGTGTAGGGATCAATGCTTTTGAGGCCATTTACAGTCAATACACTTTCCATTTGCCTACTTTGGCAAGCCTGCTGATGTCATTCACCTTGAAATACACCTTTGGGGAAAGACTAGCCCTGTAAGCTCTGTGGCATGTACAATAAATGCAATACACTGTAGTCACAATACGTAGCTAGGTAGGGGTTGAATCTCAGCACTGTCAAGTGTGTGTGTTTGTCATCAGTATCCCGTGTGGAGGTAGTTGTGATTGTGTAATAACAGAATTCATTGTGAGGCAGGTTTTGCAAATTTCTTATATGAAGGAACTATTATATGTCACAATGTCCACCTTACAAGGACAACAGATGTCAAACAGCAGACAGGCTGGTGTAGACAATCCATACATCTACATGTGACATTATGGATTGGGGAGCAATATAGGCAACCCTTATATTACCCAGAGTACACTCCCCACCCATGTCACATACACAAACACACTTGGCTACGCAGCAAACACTATGTTGGTAGTTCCCTGCATATTGCCCACAGATAGTAACCATGGTGTGATTGCAGTGGACTACAGAGGACATGGCACCCTGTTCCATCCCTACAATAGGCAAATGATTGCTTACAGTGGTCCTTTGCTATGTTCCCCACTGGACACCTGCAACAACTGTAGAGTCAGCAAATGTAACCCACAAAGGAAATACCATGCCTTATACACATGCCCTGTATAGTCAGATGCCACTAACACCAGTGAATACCTGTATCATGCTGTCAATGTAGGTGCAAGATCAACCTCAGTTCCATAGCCAGTTCTTACCACATGAGGTCAAGAATGCCACATCAGATGATAATCTGTCCACACAACATGACCCAGACACCCCAGGTACACTTCCACATGTCAAAGAACATGCACATGTTACATGTGCACATCCCAGACACCATCCATGTTATGGAATATAGAACACATACATGGCAAGTATTGCACAGCACTGGCTACCCACAATAGTAACCCAGATGAGTGGATGGTGAATATAATACCCACCTGTGTGGGCCAATCCAAGGACTACACCCCTGAGCCACACTGCAGACCATTGTCATGTGGCCTGATGCCAAGGTATACCCTTTGCCTAGCCTTGTACAGCCTTCTGGCACAGTCCACCACTACACGCCTGTGAAGCAATGAACCCATGCATGTCAATACTGGCAAGTGTGTGTCTATATATGTGTGATTAATGACTTGGAAGCCATTCACACTCACTACACCTCCCATTGCCCTACTGAAGCATGACTTCTGATGCCAGTCACCTTGGCATACCCTTTGCCCATATATCAGCCTGATAACCTCTGTGGTGCATGTGATACCTGTGTAATACTGTAGTGTAGCAAACTAGTTAGTTAGGAATTCTAATCCTGACCCTGGCAACTGTGATAATGTGTGTGAGTCCCTGAGTGAAAGTGGTTGTGTTGTCCTTGACACCTGCTTTTGTGGACAGGCACATGTACTACACCTACCTTATCCCTCCTTTATCACTGTTGCTGATGTCACTCACCTTCAAATATACATGTGGACAGCTATCCAACATGTAAGCTCTGTGGCACATGCAGTAAATGCATAAAAATGTAAGAGCAATACATAGTCATGCAGGGGGTTGAAACTCTGTACTGGTAAGTGTATGACACAAACATGCTTAGCTCTTACTCTCCTACCCACTTAATTTGTCTCGGTCTGTCTCTCTCACTCCCTCTCTGGTGGATGTGAAAAAGTACAACTGCTTTGCTTAAGCAGCAGCTTGTGTTTTGTAAGAGATGCTCATGATCACCTGATGGCCTGTGCACGAATTGCAGTCCCCCATTAGCTGATTGCATGTGGAACAGCTGTGGTAACATTTCCATAGCCAATTGCATGGAAACACATTCCTGTAATTAGGAACATCATGTGTGTGTTGGCCCTTTTCATTAACTGTGAGCAGGACTTCATGTTGGTGTTTAGCAAACAGCATCACAGAGGGTAGTGGGATAAACCTCTTACAACATACACTGTGGAGACAGGCCAACAAACAGGAGGGGGATGTTCCAGACATGAGGACAGACTGTAAGTCTTGCTCTTCTACATTTGAATTAAAGTTGGTCTAACAGGGTTTGTGTGAATATGGCTGGTCTACATGATTAAATACCTGTCATGACAGTGTTATGTGGTTGAGGAAACTCACACCTGTAGGGCTATCTGCAGACTGGCCAGTGTTTGGAGTCTTACATGTGTTATGTTACTCACAGATGACCTATCTTTAGAAACGCAGTAGCATAGTCAGATGATTGCAGTCAGTACATGGTGACAGCCATGAGAGTTACTGACTTCATATCCCTCAGAAGACATATGTCACACCAAACCCTGTTACACCAGTAAATGTATGAGTTTATCACAGCAGCATGTCAATATTGGCCCTGTGTTTGTGCCTCCAGCCACAACTCTGTCAACCTTTGTACATATAAAAAATTCGCCAAACGAACAACCAGTAAAAAGGAAGACTCCTTGGCTTCAGAAGCTGAATATTTATTGTACTGTGCAGTCCGTTCGACTCAGCACAGCCTACAACCACAGTAAACAGCTAAAACAGCCAGAATATACACCAAAACTCACAGTTGCAATAAAATGTCTATACAACACACAAAATACTCCAAGGTTAAGCGCTTTCACCTAACAAACTGTCAGGCTTCTTCAGATCAAATTCACCATATTCAAAGTCCCCTATATAAATAACAAACAAATTCAAAGGAACCAATTAAATTTGTCTCAATTAACCCTGAGCACAATTTTAAAAGAACATGCAGTTGTTTCCATATATCAATAGGAAACATAACTTAAATGCATATAAAAGCATGTAAAAATGCATATAAAATGTAGATATACATAGCTTATGCTTTCAAAATGAACCGCTCTTTCTACAATATTCAATATTTTGTTATAGCACAATATTAAAGAGTAAATCCTGTACATTATAACTAATACATTTATAATTTTGCTGATCTCAGCATTAAAACACTACTAATGCCTATACAATCATTCATCCCAGGGGGCTTCCCAGCTTCCAGTTTAATCTGCCAGTAACCTTTGTACATATGTCATGGAGTAAGAGGTGCATATGATCAGTACACCATTATTTATTGACTTCATACCTGATAACAAGCCATTGAGATATCAGACTGCTAGACATGTTATGCATATTAGGGCTTATATTTGAGGAAAAGACCTGGACATTCTGTTGTAGTGTGTACAGTAGTGAGGTCTTTGTACTTATGGTGATTGTGAACAGAGTGTGTATTGCGAATATGTACCTTGGCCTGTGTACAGGCTGTGGTAGATGTCATTGTTCTTGGTACTGTTCTATCTGATGTTGCATGCTGCTCCAGTGTATGATACCCTATCGGCATACATGTTTGTAGGGCCAAACCCACACATGTCCCATACCAAAGTCAGGCATCGGAATACACTGTGTATTGGCCCAGTATATGTAGGGTTAGTGTGTGAGTGGCACATATGAGGATGGTGTTAATCAGAAAGTCCATATACTGTAATATTAAGCGTGCTTAATATTACAGTCCATATACTGTAATATTAAGCACACTTACCATATGTGGCTGTGTTCAGATTGCTTGTGGGTATGCGCTTTCACACTGGTGTCTGTTACTCTGTGCTGTGACATGCCTGTAGAGCCTGCTATATTTGCAGGTACATGTGTATTCCCCCATAAGAAATGTAGGCCAGTGTTGTGGCAGTCTGCCTGTAGTTTGCACAGTGCTTTGTGATATGGCTAGCAGCTCAGTGTACTTAGTGTGAAGTTATGTCCAGATATTTGTTAGATGTACTGCTGATGGGCCACCATAACTGTTGTGTATTTCTGACAAAGCAGTGGGATGCTGTACAGATGTCTGTCACTAACTAGTGGGTAGTATTTGGGCTTGTGACCTCTGCTCCTCCAGTTATTATGTGTCAGGACAGACAGTAGTGTGTGAATGCATAAACTGTGTGAGCATATCTATTCCAGTATTTATGTGATATTCCCATTTACATGACTGCTAACATCCACTTTGTCAGGCTTGGTCCACATGTCTTGCACTAAGGGGTACTGTGTATACCTCTACACTGACCAGAGTGTGTCAGACTGTCCACATTTATTGGTCATATCTCTGCTGTGTTCCACAGGACCATTACTGTGATATCTGTGGTACTGTACTATGATGATCTTAGGATGTGTGTCAGTAACTGATGGCATACATGTCAATATCAGATGTCACTTCCCACACACCCCATTTCTGTTAAGACAACCCCTGTTACAGTAGCAACAGTCTACATTTATACCTGCAGTACTTACATGACATCCCCTTGTACTAAGAGGTTGCGACTATTGGCGCTGAGGTATGACTCCACTACATGTTCTGGACATATGTTAAACATATATGTGTGTGTGTATATATATATATATATATATATATATATATATACACACATATATTTATAGATATCTACATATATATATATATATATATATATATATATATATATATATATATATATATTCATATACATAAATATATATATATATATATATATACATATATGCTATGCATACACATATATATATATATATATATATACACACAGATAGATCTATATATCACCATATATATATAACGCAATATACAGATGTATATGAATACATATATATGAATATATATGTGTATGTACATGTACACATATATACACATATGTAAATATATATACATATATATATATATATATATATATATATATATATATATATATATATATATATATATATATATATATATATATATATATATATATATATATATATATATATATCCATATCCTTGCTATGTCTAAACATGACAAGATGTATCACAGCGTATTTATCTGATATGTATATACTTAGATATAAACGAATGAAAGCAACCAAAACTGTTCTTGGTAACAGCACGTAAGAGCACAGGATGTATGAAAAATCCACTTTATTCAATGAAATAAAATACGATGGTTAAGCGCTTTCATCTACACACAGGTAGACTTTCGTCAGTATAAAGCATAGGGCACTTTAAATCATTTTAAATGAATTTTCTAATTATAATTTTAATTGCTTGTTAAACCATTAAGGAATTGGATTGGATGCTTGGGCTTATTTAAACTAATGCTGATAAATGTGAATTTGTTCTGAGGAAGTCTACCTGTGTGTAGATGAAAGCGCTTAACCATTGTATTTTATTTCATTGAATAAAGTGGATTTTATTCATACATCCAGTGCCTGTACTCTTACGTGCTGTTACCAAGAACAGTTTTGGTTGCTTTCATTCGTTTATATCAGTTGGCTGTTCTGGTTACTTATCTATATACTTAGATATAACAACATACGTGATTCAACAGTAATATCACTAACAAGTACTACACAATTGTAGAAGTCATAGCAGTTGTTCAATACTATTCAGTATGTGTACTGACAAATATATTGGAAAAAATAACAGCAGTTTTCATAGCTGTGATGGCTTAGTGGTTAACTGCTGTGACTACAGTGTACAAGGTCTTGGGTTTAAGACCTGCAAGGGATGTTTATTTTGTTGCTGGGCAGAACAAGAGCTTTTGGATACAGAGTGGTTAAGGCAGTTTTGAGCAGCTTTAAGTGGGTTTGCACAATGGTAAGTGCTGCTAACATACGGTAAAATGTACAGGCACTTACACCATGTAGGCTTTGCTTACCAGTGTGCAAATGTGCTTAGCATTTATAGTGCTGTCAGTACAGTAGCAAGGGGTGTGAGTCTACTGTCTGGGACAGCTGAGTATATATGACTTGTACAACATTTTTTTCCATTTGAATGTGTTACATACATTGGTAGTATCCCAGGTTATATGCAGTCACACTGGCATGTAGTGTATCATTACATTACTACTGTTGACAGTGCTTTCCCAAGTAAGAGTAGATTGCAGATTTTAGTACTGGAACCAAACACCCCTGCATGCAAAGATGGACTCTGAGTCCTCACTGTCATGTTGTTGGTGTGTGATCTGTGTCTCATTAAATATTTCCTACTGGATATTGATCTGACATGTGGATATTAACTGTAGACTACTGTGTGTATAGCACATGTCAGTGTGGGCTGCTGTCATGTAGTAATGGCATACCTATCGTTGTCAGATGTCTGTCTGTCAACACATTCATCCTAATACATAGCCATTTGGCTAGCTGATGTCTGTCTGTCTTCTGTACAGATGTACAGATGTTAGGTATCCATCTTGGCTGCATACAGGCAATCTATGCTTGACTGACACTGACATGACTGTTATGAATGCCACAGCTAGGAATCCACACCCTATACGCACAACATGCCATGAATACCTCAACTACACTATCACTGTCAATGAAACATGCTTGGGTACAGGTCTCCAAGACAAACACTGACCATGTTATGTAATACATGTTGCTTACATGTCAGTTGGATCACCTCACTGGCCCTCTGCAAGAGGCAACCAGATGATTGGATGTTGTATGTAACTCTCACCCTGAGGATCACCCCTGTGGTATCTGTTGATAGATGGCCTGCTGGCACATGGCATGTGGCATGATACCACTGTACACACATCTCCTACACTTCTAATCTCTCTATGGACAATAGCCTGCTACACACCTATGAACACCTGCACTGATGGACCCTAGTACTGACAAATGTGTAAGTGTACATTACTGAGAATAACAGTGTCTATGTGTTTGTAGTTCTGTAGTTGAGAATACCCTGAGGCCCTTCACACCCACCGCACCCCCTTTGCCATAGTTAGATGTGGCTGCTGCTGCTGTACCAGACATCACATATACCTTTTTACACTCTTTGCCCTGACGGCTACCTGGGGCTTGCAGTACCAGCACAACACTGTTGTACAAATGGGTTGATAGACATGGGATACCCTCTGAGTTCTGGCAAGTGTGTGCATGTGTGCATGTGTGTATATTTGTAAGATACAGCATTCTGACACCACATTCTCCTAATACAATATGCCTTGCCACACAGTATTAGGGATAATGATGTTGCTGACCATAGGAGAGCCATGACAATGCATCACCCTTCTATCCCTGTGGCATGTGCATTAGATGCATATTCCTGTAGTAGCACTCTTGGGATAGACAAGGAGTTGTATTGCAGTCCTGGTCAATGTGTGATGGTGGGTATGTCAGAGTGCTATCATGGGTATTATATCCACTGTGGGATGTGGGTGCTGGATATACTGTCTTTACACCATGGTACCCCCAGTACATGTTCCATGTTCCACTGTATGGGGACCACTGTCACCATCAACTGTACAGGTAACTGATAACACTATCCAGTCCAGTTATGCATGTGCTGTGTGCAATGTATCTGTAACAGAATGGACACACTGGCAAGGTAGTTAGCACTGATAAGCCCAGGTCTCTCAGATGTGTGTATGACTGTTATGTGTTTGTCACTGTGTTTGTCACTGTGTACATGATAGTATGTCACACCAGTACATCCCCTATTACCATTCTGTACAGGCCTGGGGATGTTCTTCACATAACATGTAACCTGGAACACACCTTATCCTAAAAGCTGTATGGTGTGTGCAATTAAGGCCACATACATCAGTAGCACTACATACCTAGGTAGGAGTTCTAGTCCCAGTGTTGCCAAGTAAGAATGTGTGTGTATGTGAAGGAATCTACTTCCATTTCCAGAGTCAAGGATTCCCACCATCCCATCCAACCGTCTATCCATGACCTCTGAAAAATAATGGAGGGCACCTGCAAGAGCATGGATGTTGTCAGTAACAGCTGAATGGTAGCCCTCTGCAGCCTCAGAGCCTGTCTGGTGTATCGTTCCATACATGCTTGCACCTCCATGATGGCCTAAAATATGCGTCTGGTGGTACCAGATGTGGCACTTCTGCCAGGGGCATGATGACTAGCAGCCCTCCAATGGGCACCCCTGTACATCTGCCTATGTAGTACCCCACTGGACATCCGGCTATGGCTGCTGTGTTGAGACACTTGCCCTAGATACCACACTGTCCTGTCCCATGCCACCAACCGCCAACTGTCCCTCAGCTATGGCCACTGATGATGGGGTATGTATATGCATTGTAACTGTGTGCAGAATGGGGTGGATAACATTGTGATGTCAAATGATGGCGCAGCTTCAGCCCCTGACAAACCCATCTGTGCCTCAACACACCTATCACCATTTTCAGTGTATGCATGGACACCAACATCAGATTGCCTGTAGGAGGGTCCCTGACTCACCTCACCACCTTTGAGGGGAAAACAAGAAATGCACTTTAAAACCTGTATGTCATTGCTTAACAGTACATACACACACACCCTGACATTCCACCATACTACTTACCTGTCCCTGAGTTTACGGAATGCCCCTAGTTTTTTTCTCTTAATTTCACCATTCTGCATCAGTTTTGAATAATTACAGTCAATAATACCAATAATTAACGTATCATTCTTCTAATTGCTCAGAAAAGTGATTGCAAAACATGACCTCTTACTCCATTAAGTCTTTAACTTGATTGGAGTCAGTTTTTCATAGACTCCTGGATGTCATCATGTGTCCACCCTGGTTTTGTCCAGACGTCTTGAGCATGGCCCCCATATGTTATGGGCTACTACAGTCACTCAATAATATCACGCACTGGAGTGTCATACTTAACTATTGTTCAGTAGATGTGAGATCTGTTGCTCTATTAACTTTTTAAGTGGACTACAGTAATATTTGGAAATACTCTCTGGAGTTGTTTAGTAATTCCCCAAAGCATCTTTAGTGCTGCATACGTGGGTATTCTTTCACCTTTCTGCTGACTGCAATTACAACAGTATCCCTGGTGTCTAGTTTCCCCTCCCATTGCAACTTTCACACTGCAGACTTTATTACACTATCAGCTGTCCTGAGATTACATGTCAGAAAACTATTCCAGGTGTCTAATGTATCTGTCCATGTCAATGTATTGCATGATTTCTAAGGGAAGTTGAGAGGTATGAACAACCCCACACCTACACATGTACATACATGGACACACACACAAACACACACACACACACACACACATACACATTCATTCTACATACATCAACCCCCCTCCACTCTACCAGATAGCACTTACACACAAATTAACCCCCCCCACACACACACACACACACTTACAGGTGAGGTTGCACAAAGATATTACACACAGACATTACATTACCCATCTGTCAACATGCATGACATATGGCACTCAACAGCATGCAGTGCAGCTATAGTCAATCCATTCTAGCAACATTATACATCTCTATGATGTATGGGTATTGTTAGTAGGTGATGCCCCTTCCCCTGGAACACACTGCACCCACGTACACAGTATTGCTGTGCACCTGTTCGTCACTCTGGCATGTACTGTGCACCATACCTCACAGGTGTACACACCATTGCTGAATGTGTATATGTGTGCCAGTTATGTTTGCTCTGCTGCTGACAGCCCCTATGTGTTTCTCCGACACATACCTGGGATGATATGTGGACAGATGTCATTTGTGAATGCCTGATGTCCGATATACAGATCTCATCATCAGTGGTGCATGTATGGCCAATAAAATACAATTACACTGACAAGCTTCAAACCTTACCATGGCTATGGGGAGTGTACACACCCTTATTGATATGGTACCCTCTTCCCTGATATGCCATGGGGACACATTACTGCATATGTTAACATTACACAAACCTGATATTTGACATATGACCTGTGAAATCAAATGCAGTATCAAACAAATGTGTTAGTTGTGCAGATGCTGACTGAGATGCATACAATATGTGGGTGCATATGTGTGCACACCCTTATCATGATGGTTATGTATAATACAGCAGTCACTACTCCTGGAAGGGGTATACTAGTATGGGCCATCTGCATTTGCCAGTATTTGGTTACTCTGCCCTACAAATGTCCCCCATCTCTGCATGATTGCAAGGTCAACTCATGTGCACAGCCCTTGGAGGTCACACAGTGCCGTCACTATTGCTATGGAGTCAGGGTTATGTCTGCCACAATTCATGACCTTGACTGTGTGCAGATACAGCCATTCTTAGTGAGCTTTGGATCTCTGCTTCACTGCAGTGTTGTGTTTCAGGATGATACCCCCTCCCCATCCTCAGCCTTTTTGCAGATACTTGACAACTATGGCCTACACATATGTGCCATTTTGCAGTATCACAAACTCTGAACACCATGTGTACCAGCCTATTCCCTGCTAATGAATGGCAAACATACAGGTGTACACTAGCACCAGCAAGGTAAAGATGGGGATGGTGGGCCTGAGGTGGGGTGAGGTGTTGGTTGTGTAGCACATGTATCTTAATTGATACTGTCTGTAGGTTTCCAATGTAGTCTTGGTACACCAGTACACATTGCAACGCATGTCTTTGGTGGACTTTTGCTGTTATGCATACGCTACCTGTAGAGAGGCCTGGCTGATGTTTCCTGTGGTACAACTGTCCAATCTGATTACCCTAACCCATGGGCCACACTTATGCAGAGTCCAGGCAATTGCCGACACAGGTACTGCACAGCCACTACTTGCTAGACATTCCTGCAACTCCCTCAGTGTTGTGGCATGTTACTAGGCAGCCTGCATGACCAGTTTGCAACATGTGCCATCATCTGTCTTGGATGGCCATCTTGTTATTTTCTACATTAATACTGCCCCATACATCCTCGCCACATACATGACTGTCTGCACTGTTTGCAATGGTATATGCTATAGTGAGGTAAGGATACATGTCCAACTCCTGGTTGCTACATGTTGGGTATGGGATCCATTCCATGCCTTATAATATGTGTGCAAGCCACAGCTGCCTCTGTTGCAGGTAAGTTGGCACATTTGATGGCCAAATGTCCTGGACAGCAAATCATTGTTTGGTGTGACACTGAGGATCTGTACTTGCTGTAAGATCCATACTCATGAAGAATGCATGCTGTCTTTCACAATATGTTATCTGGACTGTGTGCACACATATGCTTCCAGTGTTTGTGAAGGTATGTAAGCCTGAATAAATGTTTTGTTAGTTGTAAATCAAATGATTTTATTCAAAAATAAAAAAAAACAGGATAAAAAATGGCTGGACACAGCCTAAGACATACTAACAGTTCCAGTGAGTTAAAACCTTATAGTCAGATGAATTCAGTCCACAAGTAAAAGCAATGGTGTGAAAGTCTTAATTGACCAGAGCGCTATAAGCTTAAAGTAGCTGCTCCCAATGCTCAGTAGCTGCAACTGAAGCTAAAAACTTTGCAAATGCACATCCCAATTGACTGCACACCCCTTGTGTCCAAAATACGTTAAAATAACAGCAAAGTAGCAGCAAAATGTGGTAATCAAATCATACCAATGAAATAGTTCCAAATAGTCACTGTTGTACCTCATGAGTGTAACTGACAAGGGTAGCAGCACCAAATAACTCCAAGGCACCAATTGCCAATGGTAGAAAAACCAGCTGAATATAAGAAGACAAGCAATTCCAATGAACAGTTCCCAGTAATCACAGCTGAACTTGTGGGTATAATAACAGCACAAATAGCAGCACCAAACAATTCCAAGGAAATAATTCCCAATGGTAAGCGCTTTCATCCACTTAAACGTGGACTTTCTCAAGCCTGAGTATCTCACCCTTTGAGCTGTTATAAATAACAAACTCATAGTCCCATTAATTGCTCGCCTAACCAATTAAGCAATTATTGCAACAATTAATGATGAATTCTTAAACAGACATTACACTAGTCAAATGCTGCACAGTTGGAATTCTCACTTGAAGAGAGTCACTTTTCACGCACACCTAAAATTAAAGTGTGCGTGCCTTATCTTTTAAAATAGGTGGTAGGGAGAGATGTTTATTCATTCCTGGGAAGTACATGGCTCCTAATTTAAGTTGCCATCTGATTTTACTATTGTTGATCCTGTTACCCAAGTTCCTACCCTTAGGGTCACTCAAGACATTTTCCAAGATGCCAAATTTGTAGCTGGCTTGCCCTGTATAAGTCAAAGTATGTTTGAAAATGGAATTATTAGGGTTCCTAGTTTTTATTGCATACAAATGTTCATAAATATGCTTACGGAGCATCCACTCCATTTTTCCTACATAGAACCCTTGACATCCTGCCTAGAAGTTGTTTAGAACCCACTGCCAGTAATGCTCACTAGGGAGGATTTGAGATGGGTACAGTCTCAGTCAACTTTGAAGACGGGGTGTTAGGGATGACATTATCACACCTCATTACTACAGTGATGAAAGTGAAGTTTTTGAACACAACTTTACTACCTTGAGGAGGTCGGGGAAAATTTTCAACAGGAATCAGAATGGTTCCCATTTTTTAGGTCAACAGGATGCCCAAGGGGCAGAGACAAAGAAGGCAGAGGAACTTTAGGAAGAGCAACAGGGGGAACAGATCTTCTTCTTCTGCTTTCAGCTTTCCCCAATTAGGGGTCGCCACAGTGGATCACCTGTTTCTATTTCTTCCTGCCCTCTGCATCTTGCTCTGTCACACCAACCACCTGCATGTCTTCTCTAACCACATCCATAAACCTTATCTTAGGCCTTCCTCTTTTCCTCTTACCTGGCAGCTTCTTCCTTAGCATCCTTTTCCCAATATACCCAGCATCACTTATCAGCACATGTCCAAACCAACGCAATCTTGCCTCTCTGGCTTTGTCTCCAAACTGTCCAACCTGGACTGACCCTCTAATATACTTATTCCTAATCCCGTCTACCCTCATCACACCTAGCGCAAATCGTAACATCTTTAACTCTGCCACATCCAGCTCTGACTCCTGCCTTTTTGTCAGTGCCACTGTCTCCAACCCATATAACATAGCTGGTCTCACTACCCTTTTGTAGACCTTCCCTTTCACTCTTACTGGTACTCGTCTTGTCACAAATCACTCCTGACACTCTTCTCCACCCACTCCCCCCTGCCTGTACTCTCTTCTACACCTCTCTTCCACACTTTCACACTCACCATTACTCTGAATTGTTGATCCCAAGTATTTAAACTCATCCACCTTCGCCAACTCTACTCCCTGCATCCTCACCATTCCTCTATTCTCCCTTTCATTCACACACACATATATTCCGTCTTAGTCCAGCTGACCTTTATTCCTCTCCTCTCAAGAGCATATCTCCACCTCTCCAGGTTCTCCTCAACTGGTTTCCTACTATCACTACATATCACAATGTCATCTGCAAACATCACAGTCCAAGGGGACTCCTGTCTGATCTCATCTGTCAACCTGTCCATCACCAGTGTAAATAAGAAAGGGCTCAGAGCTGATCCTTGATGTAATCCCACCTCCACCTTAAATGCATCTGTCACTCCCACTGCAGATCACACCGCTGTCACACTACCCTTGTTCATATCCTGTACCACTTTTACATACTTCTCTGCCACTCCTGACTTCCTCATACAATACCACAACTCCTCTCTAGGCACCCTGTCATATGCTTTCTCTAAGTCCACAGAGACACAATGCAACTCCTTCTGACCTTCTCTGTACTTCTCCATCAACACTCTCAGAGAAAACATTGCATCTGTAGTGTTCTTTCCTGGCATGAAACCATACTGCTGATCACTAATCATCACCTCCCTTCTTAACCTAGCTTCCACTACTCTTTCCCGTAATTTCATGCTGTGACTGATCAGTTTTATCCCTCTGTAGTTACTACAGCTCTGCATATCACCCTTATTCTTAAAAATTGGTACCAAAACACATTTTCTCCACTCCTCAGGCTTCCTCTCACTTTCAAAGATTTCATTAAATAATCTGGTTAAAAATTCCACTGCCATTTCTCCTAAACACTCCAAGCTTCCACAGGTATGTCATCTGGACCAAAAGCCTTTCCATTCTTCATCCTCTTCATAGCTATCCTTACTTCCGCCTTGCTAATCCATTGCACTTCCTGATTCACTATCCCCACATCATCCAACCTTCTCTCTCTCTCTCATTCTCTTCATTCATCAGCCCCTCAAAGTACTTTTTTCATCTGTTTAACACATTCTCCTCGCTAGTGAGTACGTTCTATTATCCTGTTGGTACCTGCTGCACACCTTTCCTAGCTTGGTCCCTCTGTCTAGCCAATACAGGTCCTTTTCTTCCTCCTTAGTGTCCAACCTTTCATACAACGCTTTCATACAACTCTCTATACGTGCTATCCTTAGCCTTTGCCACCTCTCTCTTTGCCATGCACCTCATCTCCTTATACTCCTGTCTACTTTCTACATCTCTCTGACAATCCCACTTCTTCATTGCCAACCTCTTTCTCTGTATACTCTCCTGTACTTCCTCATTCCACCACCAGGTCTCCTTGTCCTCCTTCCTCTGTCCAGATGTCATACCAAGCACCTTTCTAACAGTCTCCCTTACTAGCTCTGCTGTAGTTACCCAGCTATTCGGTAACACTTCACTGCCACCCAGTGCATGTCTTAACTCTTCCCTGAACTCCACCTCACAATCACCCTTTTTCAATTTCCACCATTTGATCCTTGGTGCTGCCCCGACACTCCTCCTCCTCTTCTTGATTACCAATGTCATTCTACAGACCACCATTCTATGCTGCCTAACTACACTTTCCCCCGTCACCACTTTACAGTCTCCAATCTCCTTCAACCTGGCCCTCCTGCGTAGGATATAATCCACCTGTGTGCATCTCCCTCCACTCTTGTATGTCACCCTATGCTCCTCCCTCTTGTTAAAATATGTATTCACCACAGCCATATCCATCCTTTTTGCAAAATCCTCTACCATCTGACATTCTGCATTCCTTTCCTTAACACCATACCTACCCATCACTTCCTCATCCCCTCTGTTCCCTTCACCAACATGCCCATTGAAATCTGCCCAAATTACCACTCTCTCACCCTTGGGTACAGTCATCACCACTTCATCCAACTCACTCCAAATATTTTCTTTCTTATCCATCGCACACCCAACTTGCGGAGCATATGCACTAACAACATTCATCATTACACCATCAATTTCCAGCTTCATAAACATCACTCTATCCGACACTCTTTTCACCTACAAAACACTCTTGGTATACTGTTCCTTCAGGATAAACCCTACCCCATTTCTCCTCCCATCCACCCCATGATAGAACAACTTGAACCCACCTCCAATCCACCTGGCCTTACTTCCCTTCCACCTGGTCTCTTGTACACACAATATATCAACCTTCCTTCTGTCCATCATATCAGCTAGCTCTCTCCCTATACCAGTCATGCTTCCAACATTCAAAGTTCCTACCCTCACTACCACACTCCTAACCTTTCTCCTCTCTTCCTGCCTTTGGGCATGCCTTCCCCCTCTTCTTCTCCTTCTCCTCCTTTGGCCAACAGTAGCCCAATTTCTGCCAGCACCCTGTTGGCTACCAGTGACAGGGGGAACAGATACTGAGCCCCAATCAATATGAAGATCAGATTATTTCATCTTTTGGGGGAAGGATGCTGAGCTGTCTATGGTTCAGCATCTTTAACTACACAGAGGAGGTGATCACTAGTACACACTTTTCTTTGTTTAGAAAGGGTCTCAAATTTGTCCCCAGTAAAAAAAATGGATATTTGAGAGGTACTGATCGAGTTTAAGTTATACTTGAGAAAATTAAATTTTGACTTACTCTTTAAAGACACTGACAAGATAGTAGAAACTGGTTTATTCAAGAAGAAAAGTCTATTTAACCCCCCCTTCATCCTACCCTGGCCAGTTTTGAAAGAGATTGTTCCAGGGAAATATATCAGGCTTTTCATACTCAAAAGGATAGATTTTATAACCTCACCAGGGAAGAGGAAGAATTATTGAGAAATTTGAGATCAACAGACTATTTGAGGATTATGAAGCCTAACAAAGGGGGAGGGATAGTGATTGTGGACAAAAATGATTATATAAATGATATATCAAATCTCTTGAATGACACAGAGAAGTGTGAAATTGTTTCCCTCAATCAGACCAACATTGCACATAGGAAGATACAGTTATTTATAGAAGACAGTGTTTATCAGGGGGGTTATCAATGAAGAGATTTATAGGTTTCTGGTTAATGAAAACCCATATATTCCCCACTGTTTTTGGTATCCCCAAAGTACATAAGTGTGTAGAACACCCCCCATACAGACTGATAGTGGCTGCCCACAATAGTTCAACCTAGTCTTTGGGCATCTTCATTGACAGACTGTTGAAGAATTTGATGCATCCCATTCCACACATGTTAGTTGATTCATGGGATTGTTTGACCAGAATTAAACACAGTTTATGTGATGACCCGGTGGGATTTTCAACTATTGACGTAGTTTATCTTTTCAACTCTATTCCTCACAGAGAGGGTATTGCTTTTTTTCGGGAAGCCATTCATGACTACACCAACTTGAAATCAGGGCTTACAAATTTCATGGTGGATGTTATGGAAGTAATTTTAAACAACTTAATTATTTTTGAAAATGATTACTTCAGACAATTAGAAGGGGTGACCATGGGTTCAAGTAGTGCTCCTGTTTTTGCGAGCATGGTCAGGGCCACTTGGGAGAAGAGGTAAATTTTCACCTCAGGATTTGAGAAAGAATGGGCTTTGTATGTCCTTTGGAAAGGAGGGGAGAAGGTAGCAGACAACTTTCATTCTTACATCAATCAAATTAGTCCATACTTCAAGTTTACACACACATTTTCCCCAGATTCTATTGATTACTTGGATGTAACTGTTTCAATTGATAGAAGTACAGGGGCTTTCTCATCTAGAGTATACCGCAAACCCACATATTCCAACAACTTCTTGGCCTTTGATAGCAGACACCCCTTCCATGTTAAGAAAAACCTGGTTAAGGGGCAAATGAT
This sequence comes from Protopterus annectens, assembly GCF_019279795.1. NCBI lineage: Eukaryota > Metazoa > Chordata > Ceratodontiformes > Protopteridae > Protopterus > Protopterus annectens. Next base: position 962,401,540 of record NC_056748.1, read on the forward strand.
TCAAGGGGCAAGAATGTGTTCAACTTTGTTTGATTTTAAATGTGAATTGGGCTGCCTCACACAGATGTTCTTGGACAGAGGATACCTCGAAAGTATGGTGTATTCTTTGGGAGGAGAGGTTTTGAAAGAATGGGGGAAGATATTCACCTTTATTAGGTCAAGGTAACACCCAGGAAGAACCAAATAAAGATCCTGCAACCACTTTTTTAAAGCTATAATTATGCACTATGGCAATTTTGGGAGTACAGTCAAAAATATAATTTCGAAAAATTGGGTTATCATTGAAGGGAATAGTAAGCTGTACAGTCAACTAGGTAGCACCCCCTTATTCATTCACAAGGTAGGGCACAATTTGAACTACTACCTAGAACATCCTTTGACTTTAAAGGTAGAAGACAAGGGAACCCAGAAATGTGGGGCATGTAAATATTGCCCACAGATATTGGAGGGTACTACTGTCATAGTAGGTGAGCTCCTGATTAGAGTACACCAAGCTAATGGGAATTGTAATAGTAAAGGATTGTATTTGTACAGGATGTCAAGGGTTCTATGTAGGAAAAATGGAGTGGATGCTCCATAAGCGTATTTATGAACATCTGTACACAATAGAAACTAGGAACCCTAATAATTCCCTTTTCAAACATACTTTGACTTGTACAGAGCAAGCCAGCTATAAATTTGGCATCTTGGAAAATGTGTTGAGAGACCCTATGGGTGGGAACTGGGGTAACAGGAACAACAATAGCGAAATCAGATGGCAACTTAAATTAGGAGCCATGTACCCCTCAGGAAGGAATGAACATCTCCCCCTAGCACCTATTTTAAAAGTCAAGGCACGAACACTTTCGTTTTAGGTGTGCATGAAAAGTGAATCTCATCAAGTGAGAATTTCAACTGTGCAGCATTTGACTAGTGTAATGTCTGTTTAAAAATTCATCATTAATTTTTGCAATAATTGCTTAATTGGTTAGAAGAGCAATTAAGGGGACTATTGATTTGTTATTTATAAAAGCTCAAAGGGTGAGATACGCAGGTTTGAGAAAGTCCACATTTAAGTGGACGAAAGTGCTTACCATTGGGAATTATTTCCTTGGATTTGTTTGGTGCTGCTATTTGTGCTGTTATTATACCCACGAGTTCAACTGTGATTACTGGGAACTGTTCCTTGGAATTGTTTGTCTTCTTATATTCAGCTGCTTTTACTACCATTGGGAATTGGTGCCTTGGAGCTGTTTGGTGCTGCTACCATTGGCAGTTACACTCACGAGGTACAACAATGACTATTTGAAACTATTTCCTTGGTATGATTTCATTAACACATTTTGCTGATACTTTGCTGTTATTAACGTATTTTGGACACTTGAGGGGTGTGCAGTCAATTGGGATGTGCATTTGCAAAGTTTTTAGCTTCAGTTGCAGCTACTGAGCATTGGGAGCAGCTACTTTGAGCTTGCAGCACTCTGGTCAGTTAAGACTTTCACACCATTGCTTTTACTTTCGGACTGAATTAATTTGACTGTAAGGTTTTACCTCATTGGAACTTTTAGTATGTCACAGGCTGTGTCCTTGCCATTTTTTTATCCTGTTTTTTTTTTATTTTTGAATAAAATCATTTGATTTACAACAAATGGAACATTTATTCAGGCTTACAGAGGTTATCAAGGTGGATTATTGTGTTTGAAGTGCTTTTGGATCCACCGACAGCTCCGTTGTTGATTCTTTGGTTTGTGAAGGTATGTATTCCCCATATTTAATGTCCTAACATAGGATTCCATATTACATATTCATTGCTCATGTTAGGACCACATTGCAGGTTGTAAGGGTTGTGAAATGCAGTATTGTGATATGCCGTAGTATAGATCTGTAACAGTTGCTATTGTAATAGTGGTATATACACTGTTGTAGCATTCTATAAGGGTGATGTTTCAGACATGTCCCTACTGTAGGCCATTTGTCCCACCATTATGTTCATCTCTATGCATAAATCTTGCAATGAGAGGTTGTTAGATAAATTGCAGGACTCTTACATACCCTTTTGATACACCACCATGGTGACCATTGTGATGTAATGCAGTTAACAGCAACAATACGTGAACATGTGCAGCATGCATTATGGGTAGGTGTGTTAAATGTGTGCATGGAATATACCATGGCCATAACATGACAGGTGTATTGGCAAACCTGAACAAACAAAAATCCAAATAAAGAGCCAGCAGACTGTGACGAGCTGTTAAACAATTTATTATGAAAAGCACACAAAAATACTGTTTTACAGTTCGTCACAGTCTGCTGGCTCTTCATTTGGATTTTTTACTTTGGGTTGAGCCATGCAGTTGCCTTACGTGCAGGATTTTTTTGGTTTCACTTTGAAACCTGAACAAACACCATACTCACCAGCTACAGGCTGCTCCCCCGGACGTATACCAAAGAGACCTAAGTAATTGTGTGAGAGATGCGATGTCAGTAGCCACACCTATGGCATTGTTACAGAGTGGGAGCAGCATTACAGTACATCAACAGTACAAACCCACAATACTACAAATTATGCACATCTGTTTATTACTACAATGCAGCAACAGACTATATATATTTCATTTCACATATGCATGATTAAACTCTACAGATGCAGATGGATATGCAACAGTGGTCTACTGATGTCCCATGTGGCCTAACTTGCATACTCCTCAGCCATTGTGTGGGTAGCACCCACCTCCACTATGCTATCCGCCAGGTCTTGTGTTTGCGGGTGGGCAGGTGCCCCGAGGCTGGCTAGGAGCTCCTCAACATGTGTCAGGGGGGATGGATGGCATGACCCCCCCGTTGCAAGCTGGTCCCCCCTAACCACAGCAGCACACCGATGGGCATGGTGGGGTAAATCAGTGCATCGATGTTGGACCTGCTCATAACTTATGCAGGTCGACATTGTTTATCCTGTGGACAAGATCATTCCACAGGGTGGACCACTCCTGCAGATCATGGGTAGTATGCCCAAACAGGGTGTGGTAGTGCTGCACCAGATATGTGATGACGACATCATTCTCCTGCGCTTTGTACATCGGAAGTCTCTACCTGGACCTTTTGCGTGAAAGACATAAAGAGGGAAACAGGTCTGAGGACCTCATACTGCAAGGATATAATAGTTGTTAATTTTTATTTATTATTTATTTATTATTTTACATTTGTTAACCGGGCTAGTCCAACTGGATACATGTCCATTTTCAGTGGAGGCCCGAGGAGAAAAGCTCCAAGTTTACACAATATTTAATATCACAAGAAAAATAGTAACAACATTAAGAAAGTGTATAACAAAACATTAATAAAACAAAAGCATAAATAAAAAACAAAAGATTAGTACATTTTATATAAGGGATTTCACTATCTTCCAAACAAGTAAGTCAGTAAAATAGAGAGAAGATATTTATATAGAGGCTAGTTAGGAGATCTACAGGATAGGACAGTATTTTAATAATAGGCTTGGTAGGTAGATGGGTTAGGTAGAGCAGTTTAGAGTAGAAAGGTCAGTGAGTGAAGAAGTTCAAAGAGTCAAGATTAAAAGAGATATTTAGAAGGAGACAGGGTAGTACAGAGGAAAAAAAGCAATAGAAAAGCAATTAGTCAGGGTTATTACAAGAACATAACCAGTGGTTGGAGAGGAAATGTTTAAGGTTAGTTTTGAATAGTGGGAGAGATGTAAGAGCAGTTAGGTCAAATGGTAGGAGGTTCCATATTTTCCCAACAAAGTTAGTAAATAGAGAGTCTCCTGCTGAGTTATTAGAAAAAGAAGTTTGCAATGGCATGCAAGTGACATTGTTCATAACAGGCCACCAATGATAGTGTTTCAACATGGAACATGACTACAAACACATTGCACAAATTGTTGTACAATATGATATATGTCCCAAGGGTAGGTCTTCTGTAGACATATCTCTGTTCCCCCCCACCACCATATCTGCAACAACAATCTGATCACACAACTCAGCAGGTATGTCTACAGAAGACCTACCCTTGGGACATATATCATATTGTACAACAATTTGTGCAATGTGTTTGTAGTCATGTTCCATGTTGAAACACTATCATTTGTGGCCTGTTATGAACAATGTCACTTGCATGCCATTGTAAGGGCCGCTATGTTTCCATATATGCATGTGTTCTGTTTGCTATGTGACTGCTGCACATCTGTTGTTTTTTGTTAACGGGGATATCTATGCATGCTGTTAGACATAATCCTGGAATATGTAGACTATTACTACCTACATATGTTCTATAACAGTGACACAATAGTGTGTTTGGGAAGACAGTTGTCAGCAGAACCACCTCTCCCACCTCATCTGGCCATGTTACCAAGAACCATCCCATCTGGCACCCACCCTGGGACTTCATCATGCACTGGTCCTGCACTACCTTCAGTTGTAACCACCTCAGGGGATGATGCTCACCCTCCCCTAGGAGCACACACAGACAGGATCCTGTCACCTGAAGTCAAGTCCAGGGTCTGGTGCATAGGGAGCTCCACAGAGACCTAGGGGATGTGCTACACCACCTTGAGCCCCTCAGTACACAATCACAGGGTCCACATGCTCCTCCTGCTCAGCCCCCGGCCCAGGGACCTTCAGGGTCGTGAAGATGCTGTTGTGACTGCCCATGGGTGGGGACCTTGGTCCCATTGTTTCCATATAGGGGCTCATGGGCTTCCACATTCCAAACAACAATCCCCATCCAAGGAGTTTACCCACCACATGTGTCATATACCTCCCCTGTATGCTGTCTTGTCTGTCTTCCAACCCAACCTATCTCCCCAAATATACCTACTATCCTTCCACAAAATACCAATCTCACAATCACAAACAAGGGCAATGTGTTCCCAACATGGAGTTCACACCAGACATAACTGTCTATTTTGCACCCACTTACTGCTGTATATATATATATATATATATATATATATATATATATATATATATATATATATATATTTATATATATATATATATATATATATATATGTGTGTGTGTGTGTGTGTGTGTGTGTGCAGTGATATGTGTGATCTCTCACACATATCGTGCAGCACCGTCATTCAACAGTAGGGGACATGTATTTATATAAATGTGTGTGTGTGTGTGTGTGTGTGTGTGTGTGTGTGTGTGTGTGTGTGTATATATACACACACACATATATATATATATATATATATATATATATATATATATATATATATATATATATATATATATATACATATATATATATATATATATATATATATATATATATATATATATATATATATATATATGGGATGCATGCATTCAAACATCAGGTCCACACTCTCTAACTCTCCTTCCTGCACAGCTTCACTGTTTTGCCTTGCTACAACACAGACAAGTGTCACATGTAGACACAGCCTAACATGGTGTTTGTGCATGCTACATTACAGGTTAACATGGCTGTCCTGCAAATTGTGGGCTCTAAAACTCATGTGTGTCCATCATAAAGGCATTACTTCCACCACCAGCTATTGGCCATACTAATATATATGTCTTGTGGTACAGAACACACACACTATGATGGCTTACATCTTGTCATTCAGTGCTGATCTGCACAGTTGACAGGTATGGCCCGCTGCCCACAGGGACACTGTTGTCCATAGCAGTTCTTCATCAGGACATCATTACAACAACATCACCTGACGGCACATATAAATCATTCCGTATCATCTATCCAATTAGTACAGACCAAGTACTATATTCAGTTACATGCATATTTGCTTCACATACCTGTTGTAGGATTGTCGTTTTTTCTGAATACAGTTTGATGTGTCTCCTTGGTTAACTCTGGATGTCTGTAGGTTCAGTTGTTGAACAACCTTATATTTACTGGATGTTTGCTTGTTTGTTTTTCTCTCTCTCTCTCTGTCTCTCTCTTTCTCTATCTCTCTCCACTACATGGATTGAGCTGCTTTGAATAGTTTGCAGAATGGATTTTGTAGGTGATGCACATGATCAGTGTCCACCACTTGCTACCTGCATGCAGCCTACTGTGTAGTACTTTCAATTACTACTGTCATGGCAAGCCACTACTATAAATTACTAAATCATGTGGGCATGGTCCCTTTACCTTTCCTGTATGGAGGACATCCTTCCTGTGTGTGGGCAGCAGTGTGTTAGAGACAGCAGGTAGCAATACCTCTTACAAGAGGATTTGCAGGCACAGGACAACTACATATTTGCATAAGGTTCTAGACCTACAGACAGTGTGAGTAGTGTTGTTATATGCATTATATACCGCTAGTGTTACAGGGTTTGTGTGTGCATACTAGTTTAGCATGGACTGTAGTCTGTCTGCGTAGCTCTCAACTGTGGGTCTGTCCACATGATGGCCACAGGATTGGCTGTTATGCTTTGTCTGTCCACCACACAGGTCTAGTCTCAGATATATCACTGGCATTCTGTCTGTTGAGTGCTATCAGTACATGGCTACATCCATTTGTTTTTCCTGACTTAATTTCCTTGAATAAGGGTATGTTGCAATGAATCCTGTAGCACCAGCAATTTTCTCAGTGTATAACAGCAATATTGCAAATATGGCCCTGTGTACCAGCCTCTGTCCTCCACCTATATACCAGGCTTTGTACATATGTCATGCAGTAAGAGGTTGTTAATTAGTGGCCTATGATTATGTCATGCTGCCATTCCTGCCATCATTTGGCTATGGTGTGCAGGGTCCTTGGTTCGAGACTTGCAAAGGCTGTTTATTTTGTTCCTGGGCAGAACAAGGACTGTTGGATACAGGGTGATTAAGACACTTTTAAGCAGTTGTAAGTGGGTTTGCATGACGGTAAGCAATGCTAACTTTTGGGTTAAATATGGTTACAAAAATTAGCTTCAAAATTCCTTAACCTGTATATGCTTTGCTTACCCCCGTGCAAACAGGATTAAACCCTCTTACTGCTGTTTAAAAGTGCTTACTCCCAGTTATCCGTGTGTTAATTTCTTTAAAAGAAAAGAAAAAGGGGTGATAGGAAAGTGGTGAAAAGGGGGCACAAAGAGGGAAAGACAATAGGGAACATAGCTAGGGATGTGCAGGACGGGTGTAGGGAATGCCCATGACTGCCCATTTCTTCTACAGCAACAGCTGTGCATATACACTGATTTGGAGGTAGATTTGGACACTCACACCCCTGTGAGAGGGGTGAGGACAACAATATTTTATTTATTTTTATTTTACATTTGTTGACTAGGATAGTCCGACTGGATATATGTCCATTTTTAGCGGAGGCCCAGGGAGAAAAGCTCCACATACCAAAAAAGAGCTGGTACATACATCACTGAGTGATAAACTCAGGCAGACATGTTTAGAAAAATGGGCGGCCACGGTGGTGCAGTGGTTAGCATTGCCGCCTCACAGCAAGAGGTTCTCCGGTTCGATCCTCGGCTGGGGTGCCTTCTGTGTGGAGTCTGCATGTCCTCCCTGTGGTCGCGTGGGTTTCCTCCGGGTGCTCCGGTTTCCTCCCACATCCCAAAGACATGCTGCAGGTGGATTGGACACTCTAAATTGGCCCTAGGTGTGCGTGTGAGTGTGCCTTCTGTGGAAGGTTGGGCCGGCTGGCAACTCGACACCGTAAAACTCCACTGCCATTCAATGTGCGGACAAGGTGATCCGCTGTGGCGACCCCTAACCGGGAAAAGCCGAAAGAAGAAGAAGAAGAAGACATGTTTAGAAAAATATAGACAAAGAATACAGGCAGATATCAATATACACAATATGCAGACTTACATCTGATTGGCAAAGACGTATCAGAAAATGTGAACATAGAATACAATCAGATCCCATAATTTACAATGCTTAGACATTCAAATGCTATGAGGCATAGATACTTGGCTAAACAACAAGTTGGGTAGCAAAATATGTATTAGTGAAGTTGTTATGTTTAGAACAAGAGCACAACCAATGAGATGTGAGATATTTTTTGAGTTTTCTTTTAAATAGGGGTAGTGAGGTTTCCTTGGTAATGGTAGTAGGGAGTAAATTTTATTTATTTATTTATTTTATTTTATTTTACATTTGTTAACCGGGAAATTCCGACTGGACCAGGTCCATTTTCAGCGGAGGCCCGGGGAGAAAAGCTCCAACATCAAGTTATACAAATACAGTACATCCAGCATAATACACAAAAACAGGTTACATCATGTATACTGAGCATAGTAATATAACAAGAATTAATAAAAACACTCCAGGTAAAAGATATAGAACATGGGTAAAAAGACAATGTCAGTCATACTTTGGTAAGAAAAGAAAATATATCAAGTAGGATTCTACAGTTAAAAGTACCCTTTCAGATGACCAAGCCTACAGGGGATCAGAGAGGAATTTGGGGAGTTAATAGTAAATTCCAGATGTTACCAGTTGAGTTGGCAAATATAGCATCGCCTGCAGAGTTGTTGCATTTTTGGGTCAGTATCATTAGTTTACCAGATGAGCATAATGGCTTGGGGGCACTATGAGGGGTGAAAATATTTTTGAGTGGAGGGGTGTTATCAGGTTGATGGAGTATTTTATGCACTACTATAAGCTGGCTGAACTGTAGAAGGATAGGATACTCTAGCCATTCCAGTGCTTTGAGGTTCTGGCAATGGTGTGTCCTAAAAGCCATGCCAGTAGTGAATCTGGCTATATGATTGTAACATCCTGATAATTTGTTGAGATTGGTTTTGGATAGGTTGGTGAGTACAGGGGAGACATACATAAGGGTAGACAGGGGTGTGAGGAAAGGTTTGTTTCTGTACAGGGAGCCAAGTTTTTTGTTGACGGACTTAATAATGTGATTGACATGTTTATCAAATTTAAGGTTATTGTCTATTATTACACCTGGCAGCTTTGTATGGTCATCAGGGGAGATAATGGTGTCATTGCTAGATTTGATGTTGAAGGAAGGAGGAGAAACTCTATGGTTATGGGAGAAAAGTAGTAGTTTGGTTTTGTTAGGATTTAGAAGCAGGCAGCTATTAGCTAGTCATGTTTCTACCATGCTGAAAGTGGTCTGGGTGAGGGTTAGAAGTTGTGTAGGAGAGGAGGCGGAGCATATTAGCATTGAGTCATCTGCATAGTAGATGCAGGTGGCTTCTGGGATGGTGGTGTACAGATCATTGATAAAGATAGAGAAAAAAAGGGGACGTAGTATGGACCCTTGTGGGACACCTAGGGTTAGAGGAAGTTGGGATGACAGCTTTCTCTGCCATAAGACAGCCTGCTGTCTACCATTTAGGTAGGAGTGAAACCATGTCATTGCATGTTGGTCTAAACCAATGGTTTGTAGGGCATTGAGCAGTAGCTGATGGTTGACCATATCGAAAGCTTTTGAGAAATCTAGGAAGAGTGCTGAAGATAGTTTGTTGTTGTTACAATGAAGACTGATGACATTATTTGAAGACAGAAGAACTGTGGTGGTACTGTGGAATGGCGTAAAGCCATGCTGCTAGTTGGCGAGCTTTCTGTTTTGAATAAGAAAGTGCATGATTTGTTTGTGTATGCATCTTTCCATGATTTTAGCTAGTGGTGAAAGAATGGCTATAGGTCTAAAGTTAGATAATTCTATGGAACTTCCTCCTTTATGGAGAGGTATAACATGTAATATTTTCCATATTACTGGGATGGATCCTTCTGAGATGGATCTGTTGATCAGAATAGAAATGGGAAGTGCTATGGCATCAGCTGCTTTTTGAAGATATTCAGCTGGGAGGTGGTCGGCAGCTAGTGTAGTAGGTTTTAGCTTTTTAAGTAAGGTCCGGATCAGGTTAGTAGGTATGATTTGAAAGATAAAGGTGGGTTGGGTGCTGGGTGGATCAGGACTAGATGTGCCAGAGCTGGTGTTTGTGTCTGATGGAGTGAGATAGGTAGCTAGAGACTGGATAGTTTCAGTAAAGAAGGAGTTGAAGCTGTTTGCAATTTCTACAGGGGATTTATCAAGGGCAGCTGATGGGGTAGAAGTGGCGGAACGGCCTGGGTGGAGAAGATTGTTAATACTAGCACAGAACTTTTAAGGTTTTAGCTGATATTTTTGTTGTAGGAGGGTGTAGTGATTTTTTTTTTGTCTAGGATGACAGATTTTTTTGGTCTGGTTCCTTAGCTGCTGGTATCTTACTTGGTCCATAGGGGCTTTAGTAACATGCCACCTGGCCCAGGCATTGTTTCTTAGTTTAATTTTGGCTTTTATTTCTTTAGATAGCCATGGTGCAACTGTGGCTTTTACACGGATGGTACATGTAGGAACATGGTGGTTAAGGATAGCCAGAAATCTGCTACTGAAGTACTCAACTGCTTCTTGTAATGGGAGTAATTTCAAGACATTTCAATTACATGCTTTGAGTTCATTTTGGAAGTTGTCAAGGTTAAAGTTACTGACGTTTATTATAGTTTTCTAGGTGAACTGGTTGGGAATGTCAGCTTTGAGCCTAATAATATAGGTAAGGCAGTGATCACTTAAATCATTGGGTAATGTACCTGACTTGTACTTTTGGGGGTGGCTGTTAATAAGTATCCAGTCAAGGAAACTATCTTTGACTCTATTTTTGCTAAATCTGGTGGGGGTGGCAATGATCTGAGTAAACCCATGGAGGTTTAAATGGGTGGAGGGAGATTCAGAGGAACAGGTATTCCAATCAATGTTAAAGTCCCCCAAGACAATGGTATCCTGAGGATAGTTAGAAGCTAGCCAATGTAGGATATTTTCTAGAGTATTATCATTCTTGCCAGGTGGAATATAAATGCTGACAATGTATCTGCATTTATTTTTGTTTATTATTAGTTTGGTGATGAGAATTTCTGCATTGCCAAACTGGGGGTGGCTGTTGGGTGTCAATTGTTATTAGGGTAGACTTGTATAGTACAGCTACCCAGCCACCTTTCCTGGAGATCCGATCCAGTCTAAGGATGTTGTACTGTGAGGGGGGGGGGTTATTTCATTATCTTTGCTTATTGGCTTTAGCCAGGTTTCTGTGAGGCAGAGGATATCAGGGGAGTGAACAGCTAAGAGTCCATGTAGGCTATGGATCTTGTTGTTTAGGCTTCTGATGTTGAGATGACAGATCAGAAATGAATTTGGAAGTCTATCAATCTGGGTAGTACACACTGGGTTGTTAGATGGTGTGCTTGGGTCTACTGTTGTGGATGGGCCAGGGTTGGGGTAGATGTCTCCATCCTTCATAAGATTAATTTTTAAGTTGTTTATGAGTCTTAAAAATCTGTTTGATTTTTTTCATAGCTTTTGGTTTTTAAGCTAATGTAGTGGTATTTAGTCAGGAGATGGTAATTGGGAGGAGAGGAATTAGGAGAGGGGGTGGTTATGTGATGGATAAACTTATTAAATGCTGGGTTGGTGTCTGTTTGAGAGTTTGGGTATTGGATTTCAAGATGCTGTACATATTCATAGGAGCTTAGATGATAAGGAATGAATAGCAGGGGTACTAAGGGTAGCAGTATTAGTGTTTTAGCTGTAGTCATAGTAAATTACTAGGGTTGGGTCTGCATTGAGTGTATGTGGTGGATAAAAGATTAGTGAGAATTGAACAGCTATGGGTGGGTTAATATGGATAGTGGGGTGGATAGAGGGTGTATTATTGTGCTAGGAGTTTGCTGGGTTCTAGGAACATATGTAGTTGGTTAGCTAATTAAGGGGGCATGCCAGTGGTACTACAAATGTAGTACTACCGTGGGTGGGTGGGATATGGGGGCAGAGTGGGGCATGGAGCAAGCATAGTGGGGCTAAACCAGTAAAGTAGATGCCTAGAGGCAGCATGTGCAGTTATAAGTTACAAGCACTCTTTTTTGTTTCTTTTTATATGCCCAATACTCTGTTCCTAAGCCCTACTGTTAAATGAGTTACAAGCATGCTTTTTTGTTTCTTTTTATATGGCCAATACTCTGTTCCTAGGCCCTACTGTTAAAAGCTACACAGTTCCCTGCCTGCTTCTCAATTTACAATGCATAGAGCCCATTTTCCAATTCCCTTTTGTAGCACACTTGTTTCACTTAGTTTATTGAGAAATGCACTATTTGGAGGTGCGAAGCACATTATACTCATCTGTTGAACAGTAGAAAGCACTATAAGCACAATAATATGTTGTGAAGCCAATTAGACCAGATTACATGTGTCCAGTGGACACGTGTATGAAATGGACAGCTATGTATGGGGCGAGATATTTTGGGGAATAGATTGCCCTTTTTTTTAAGGTGAGAGTGGAATGTTGGGGAGGGATAGTAGGTATATTTGGGGAGGTAGGTTGGGTAGCATGACAGACAAGACAGCATACAGGGGTGGTATATGACACATATATGGGGTAACCACCTTGGATGGGGAGGGGCGTTTGGAAGTTAGAATCCCATGAGTCTCCAAATGGAAACAGTGGGACTGAGGTCCCCACCCATGGGCAGTCACCACTGCACCTTCACGGCCCCAAAGGTGGCTGTGCTGGAGGCTGGGTAGGAGGGGCAGGCTGACCCTCTAGATGCACCACGTGGCCCTCAAGCTGGCGTAGTTGATCTCCGAACTCCCTGTGGAACTCACTATGCACCAGACCCCAGACCTGACGACTGCTGACAGTTTCCTGTTCGCGCCCTCTCACGGGGGGGGTGAGCCCCATCCCCTGAGGTGGTTCCACCCGAAGGTGGTGCAGGACCAGTAGATGAGGAGGTCCCGGGGTGGGCCCCAGACATGCTGGTACCCAGTGCCAAGGTGAGATGAGATGGGAGAGGTGGGTCTACTGAGACCGGCCTTCTGAAATGTGCTATGGTGTTTCAATTCTAGAACATATGTGGGTTAGTAATAGTCAACACATTCCAGAATTAATTATATCAGTATGCATAGATATTCCCATTAACCCAAAACATCAGATATGGAACAGTTGCATAGCAAACAGAACACATGCATATATGGATCTACAGTGGCCATTGCAACAGCATGTAGATACATTGATGGCAGCATGCTACCAATGTGGGAGTATTTCAACATGGCACATGCATAGAAACAAATTTCAGTATTTATCAAACTATAGGACATATGTCCAACAATAGATTTAATTGTACACATACCCATTGAGTTGTGTATTTAGATTATTGTTGCAGATATGGTGGGGGGAGAAAGAGATGTCAGTTAACAACTTGTACATCCTTGTAGTTCTCAATACTTTCTTAGTCAGTGCTGTAATCTGTACCTTACAGGTATTATTACACTACCCTATGGCCTTAGTTTGGACAGTGGTATGTTTGTAGACAACTATATATGTGAATGGTATTTTACATGCAGTATATACCTCTTACCTGGTATACCTGTGCAGGTATCATTTGTTAACACTACCTGACTGTTTCTACATATATTCCCAGATTCCAGGTTGATGTTAGTCACATACAATCTTAAATCTGTATTATTAGATACTTAATAATTAGTAATTAATTAATACTTAATAATTAATATTAAGATTTATATTAAGATTAATATTAAAATACTTAATAATTAGTACAATATTAAATCTGGAGCATTTCTCCCCGGGCCTCTGCTGAAAACAGGCTCTGTGGAACCTAATCAGACATTCCCGGTCAACAAATGTTAAATAAATAAATAAACATACCTCTCAATATCTTATTGCACACACTCTGGGCAAGGCTTGACAATATGCAGGTGAAACTGGGAAATATTTTGACAATTGCCCTCATAAACTTTGGTGAGTTGCTACAATGACAGGTTTGTTTTCATATACATTTTCTGAATATTTACAGCTCTGACAGTCAGTTATGTGTCATTAAATGCTGCTAAATGTCAGAGATCATCACACTGATATGCCAGGAGGACAGGGTAACAGGCAGTGGATATGGGTCAATTATCTGGACATTCTGAACAAATCTGTACAGTTGAGGGGTATGATTCTGCATACAGCTGACTACCACTCCCAGGATTCGAACCATGGCTAAGTCTGCTAAAAATAAAACAAGTGTACAACACAGTTGAGTGTACTATTGAGATATTGCTGTGTATCTCTTCGCTGATTTCTGTCTATAAGTCTCCCATGATTTTACAATCTCACCTTTTAATTATAACACTCTTATACAGGGATTCCTAGACAGTTTTATTATGTAGCACAGTGTGGATGAAAGTGATGAGTAATACATTATTATTTAGAGAAACTGCAACACTAACAATGACATACAATACCAGACTAAACAGTAGCAGTCCAGGATTTCAATCTTTTATTTCCAGGCACAGTTTTCTTATCTGACAGACCTGTGGAGGGAATGTTTAACACTACCTGAATGTTGCCACACATACTACCAGATTCCACATTTTTATTATGCACATATGTATCACTCTGTTACTGCACACACTCTGGTCATAGCTTCACAACATGGAGGTAGAGATGGGACATACTTTGCATATTACGTTCATAACATTTTGGTGAGTTGCTAGAGTGACAGGTTTGTTCTTATATATATATTTCTGACAGTTATGCTGTCTGACAATCAGTTGTATGTCATTATTTGCTGCCTAAACTTCTGGGATCATCCCACTGATTTGCCAGGGGGACAGAGTGACAGGCAGGAAATGTAAGCCAATTATCTGAACTTTCTGACAAAATCAGTACAGTCGAGGGGTATGATTCTGCATACAGCTTACTACCACTCCCAGGATTCGAACCATGGCTGTGTGTGCTAAAAATACAACAGTTTACATCTGAGTTGAGTGTGCTATTTAGATTTTGTTGTGTATCTGTTCCCTGTTTTCTGTCTAAGTCTCCCTCAGTTGTACAATATGACCTTGTGATTACAACAGTCGTATACAGACATTCCTACACATTTTATTTATGTAGCACAGTGTGGGTAACAGTGCTTAATACAACAGTACTGTTAAGAGAATGCAACACTACATTACCATATCATACTAGAATAAACACAAGCAGTCCAGGAGTTAGACATTTATTGCCAGGCTGTTAACCTTTTATTTACATACAACCTATATGAGACTCTTCCTGACATATTGTCTGATTTATTCAGTACATTCCATACACAAAAAAAGGTTTTATACTGGCAATTAACTTTCTGCTACTTTTAGATTTATTTTTTATGACAGTACATGCAAGATTATTACTAACCTGCCTTGTGATGCAGCCTCTGCAGCCTACACCCATGGGCTTCCTGATTCACAGCCCGCTCCGCTGCTGCTGTCAAAGACATAAGAGGAATATTTAGCCATACCTATCCATAATATACATGAGCTGGCAATTATTAAACAAGTAGTAGAATGAGTACTTACACACTGCTGGGACATCACCCTGCCTAGCTTCTTGGATCCACTGGTCCAAGAGCTCCCTCTTCCTCCATTTCAGGTCAGCATAGTAATGCCTGACCTGCTCCCCAGTTTGAGGGATGCCAGTGGCACTGGTGAGGTTACGGGCGAGACAGTCCCAGGCTTCCGCTTTATATTGGGAACCCTGATACTGACCCTGCAGCAGTCTCTCTTCATGGTCTTTTACAAGGAGTCCTGCCATGACCTTGGACTCCTGGATGCCCCAGTGCTACACTCGGAAGCGCAATCCTTCTCTGACACCAGCCATAGTGCCTACAGGAGGAACCTGCAACCAGTTGTGAGATGTATTCCCCCCCGTGGGGTTTAAATAGGGATGATTTCCCACACTTTGCCATGATTGGATGGTTTTGAAAATGCTAAGCTGTGGGCAAACCTGCTTACCTAAGGTTGTCATTTCTTAAAGGGTATACTAATGGGCAAATTGATTTAACTGGACTACACATTGCTTTCATCTAGTAAGCAGAGGTGTGCAATGCTTAGCATTGCTTATTTTTAAATATGCACACTATTTGTTGTTTGGCATTGATTTATCATTCATTACATGTTATATATTTGTTTGGTATCCGTGATTCATGTGTACGTACACTGTATAGGGTACTTGTGTTTATTGGGGGATTTCACCACTTTATTACAATGACATCTCATATCTGGACTTAATGCAGTACTCCAGTTCATATATATATATATATATATATATATATATATATATATATTATGTAGTAGGTTATACAACATAAAACTGTTTATAGAGTCCTTTCACATGTAAATTGTGATTTTGCTATAGTGAGGATCTGTTTGGGTATACCTCACTTTCATGTACAGCTGAGATTGCTTGCTGGTGAACTGCTGTGATTATAGTGTACAGGGTCCTGGGTTCAAGACCTGCAAGGGCTGTTTATTTTGTTGCTGGGCAGAACAGGGGCTGTTGGATGCAGAGTGATTAAGGCACTTTTAAGCAGTTGTAAGTGGGTTTGCTCAGGTTTGCACAATGGTAAACAATGCTAATTTCCAGTTAAATATGCTTACAGAGATTCATAGATTCATAGACAAGTATTTCATAGACTAGTACTAAGCTAACTGCCCTTGTGGGCCATTTTAAGCCTAGCCAATTATCCCTTGTGAGACTCAAACCCTGCACCTTGTGTTTGTAAGGCAAACACCTTAACCATTAGGTCACCCTCCCAACCCTAAGGTAAGCTAAGAGTTAGCTTCAAAATTGCTAAACCTGCTTACCCCCACACAAACAGGATTAAACCTGCTTACTACTGCTTAAAAGTGCTTACTTCTGCTTACCCCCACACTAATTTAGAAAGAAATGAAACATGGGTCTTGGGAAAGTGGTAGATTTGGACACTTTATACATATTTTATACTATTTGCTGTATGGCGTGGATTTATCATTCATTACACATTATAACTTTGTTTAGTGTCCCTGATTCATGTGTACATATACTGTATGGGGCACTTGTGTTTATCTGTGGATTTTACCACATTATTAGAATGACACATCACATCTGCACTTAATGCAGTTCTCCAATTCACAAATATATGTTATTTAGTAGGTTATACAGCAAAAAAATGTTCATAAGTTGCTTTTACATGGAAAATGGAATTTACTACAGTGAAGATCGAACATGGAATGACTGCTCACAAAGCAAACACTCTGACCGCTACAATATTGCAGTACTGCTACAACTGAATGTATCTTGCTATTTATCTTCTTGTGCTATTTAAGCTACAGTATGCGTAGTTAAGCAATGGGCAAACCCACACACCTACGGTTAAATTTAATTTGTTTGATAAACAAAAAATTCTAGTATTATTTTCTCTATGAAGGGACAGGTTTCACTTATTGCTGTGGATTTCTGCATGCATCTGCACATTTGGCAGACATCCTAGCAACCCCCCCATACCTCTGAACCTCTTCATGCAAAATATCTGGACAAAGCTTGACAAAATGAGGTACAGCTAGGGACATATTTTAAATATTGCTCTTATAAACTTAAGTTGTTAGAGTAACAGGATTTGTTGTAAAACAACTTTTCTGTAGGATTTGGTGTCTGAAGCTCAAATGTATGCCATTATTTAACAGTTTCAACCCTGAGATCATCCCAGTGATTTGCCAGGATAAATGATGTACAGGCAAATGTATGAATGAAAAATCTGGACATTCTGTGAAGATCTGCACAGTTGAGAGGTATGCAACCCCTATGAGTGTCCTCGCTCATGTTAATTGCCGAATGGCAATTCTTGAGTGCAGGGGTGTGTATATTGTGAGAGCTCTGCTCTCAGACACATCCCCTGCACTTGTCCATGCTCTATGTCCGTTTAAGAGCAGAGGCAGTGTGCCTTCATAACTACGCATGGTGTGCTCCCATGCTGCTCTTAAATGGTCATTTCCATGTAGGAATAAGCTATTCCTGCATGGAACCTTACTGAATCCTGGCGGGTGGCTAAATTCAAAAGCTCTTATACAATGCATTGACCAATAAGAAACTCCTCTCAATTACCAAAATTCAATTAAGACAAGAAAAGAAAATTAAAGTAAAACATACATTTAAAATTAATGCTTCAGTTGTCTCTGACATAAAAAATGGCTTAAGTGAGACCATATCATTGATACCAGGAAAAGTATCAGCCTTAAAAAACAAAATCCAATTTTGCTCACATGCTTCCATTTTATTCCTTATGTCCCCTCTTCTAGAGTCTTCTGTTATTATTGCTAGAACAAAAAACCTAACCTGATGCTGTTCATCATTTAACTCAACATGCTTTGCCAGGGCATTAGTGCTTTTATTATTCCTAATATCCCTTATGTGTTCAAGTACCCGCTCTCTAAGTGAGTGCTTAGTTTTGCCCACATAGTAAGCACCACACAGAACACAAACATTATAATTCACTATATTCCTGGTGCTGCAGTCAGCATAAAAGGAGAAATCTACATAACAGCCATGTGTGGGGTGCATAAAACTAGATCCAGTAAAATAAATCTACAGGCTCCACAGTGCTTGCATGGAAAAGTCCCTGCTCTCTGTGAGTCTATACCTGGTTCCCAATCCTTTTAATAACATAACTGTCTCTTGACTGACATATCATTTTTAAAAGAGAAACTCAGTCTATCTGTTACTATGTCCCTAAGCTCCTTATTCTCATAAAGGATATTCCAGTTACTCTTAATAATGTTACAAAATATATTCACATCACTAGACAAAGTCAAAGAAAACCTAACCTTTCTCCCATTTACATGTACCGGGGGGTCTGCACAGGAGTCAGGACTTCAGAAAAAAAACAGTCTACCTCTTTGGCCTCTCTCTTTAAGAGCAGTCTGAATGCATTCATCAATTATTTTCTCCTTGTAGCCTCTATTCAAGAAGTCCACCTAAATTTTGCTAAAAGCATCAGAAAGCCCTTCATGATCATTATGAAGCCTCAACATCCTATGGAGCTGCCCAGTAAGGACATTCCTGGGGATGTGACAAGGGTGCACACTCTGTATACTTTTCCTAACTTCCTTTCTATAAAGACCCATTTTAAAAACACCCAAAGCAGATCTATAGACTTTAACATCCAAAAAACAAATCTCTCACATGGAATAACCATATGAAAACTTCACAAAAGTGGTAGTGGTATGCAGATAATCTAGGAAAGTAAGTAAACTTCTTTCATCTCCCTCCCAAAGCAGGAAGACATCATCCACAAACTGCTTATACCAGATAATGGATGAGGTATTAGTAAAAAACATCTGTCTCCCATTTTGCTAACTCAAGGTTGGTGTAGCTATTGGCACAAGCTGAGCCCATAGCCATGCCAACCTTCTGGAGATAATACTCTTTGCCAAAAATAAAAATGTTATTTTCTAAAATAATCTCAATCAATCCACATATCAAATTAACTTTGTCACTAGAATAATATAGCAAAAACCCATGCCTGGGTGTGGGTAATGCTGGATTTACCCACAGTTGGTGTGGTTTGGTCACGAGGGCAAAACCCGAGTGGCCAAACAAAGACAACCATGGGTAAATAAAGCATTACCCACACCCAGAAGTGGGTTATTGCTATTATACAATGACTTTATTTAAGAAAAAAAAAATTATTTTTCTTAAATAATGGAAATGCCTCCTTGCTGCCCTTCCACAGCTGTCTGGTATTCTGCGGCAGTTCTGATGTACTGCACATGCGTATGCCTACACAGTACATCAGAGCTGTGGGCAAAAGCAACGGAGAAAGCAAGATCCCCGTTGCTTTTTACAAACTGTTTCTCTCTGTTAAATGGGTTTAACATAGCGAGACAGCTTTAAAAAAAGCAACGGAGAATCTCCATTGCTTTTCTTAAAGCTGTCTCGCTATGTTAAACCCATTTAACATAGCAAGACAGTTTTGAAAAAAGCAACGGAGAAAGCAAGATCTCTGTTGCTTTTTACAAACTGTCTCGCTATGTTAAAGGAGTTTAACATAGTGAGACAGCTTTAAAAAAAGCAACGGAGAATTTCATTTGCTTTTTTTAAAGCTGTCTCACTACGTTAAACTCGTTTAACATAGCGAGAAAGTGTGAAGCAATGGAGATCTTGCATTCTCCGTTGCTGTAAAAAAAAGAGTTATAGTAATGGAAAAAGTCCGAGGGACCGGACCTTTTTCCATTACTATAACTCTTATTTACAACGTGCATGCTGACCAATCAGCGTGCACATTTTTGAATATTAATGGGGGGGGTCGTTGTATAATGCTTACCTTTCAACAACAATTCTCTAATGTTCTCTATCCCCCAATCATTGGGGATAACTGTAAATAATGATCCTATATCTAGTGTTACTAAAAACACCTCCTTTCCAGGATCTAAACCTCTCATCCCCCTGTATAGATCTTGCAGAAAATTCTTCATATCTCTCAATATAGTAGGTTCTTTGTCTACTATAGGACATAGCATCTCCTCAACAAAAATTGACAGGGGTTCAGTGACCCACCCTCTCCCAGAAACTACGGGGCTCATGGGTGGGTTAACCAAGTTCTTATGGACTTTTGGTAGTCCATAGATCATGAGAATAGTAGGGGTCAAGTCCTTCGTTATAACCCCAGTGATCAAACATCAAAAACAACACTTTCTCTATTAGTGCTCTGACCATGCTGCTATTAATAATAACAAAGGTAGTTTCGTCACTAAGTAAATCAATCATATTCCTATGATACATGTCCTTATCAAGGAGTACAATCCCCCCCCTTGATCTGCTGGATAAAATTCAACAGTTCTAATATTTTTCAATTCAACTAGTGTTTCATGCTCAACTTTACTAAGGTTAAAATATGTGCATTTGTTCTTTCCTTTAAAGCAACTCCTAATCTCATCTTCACATACATTACAAAAAACCTCTACTGTCAGGTGAACTTTAGGTACATAGATGCTAATTTTCTTAAAATTAAGGAATAAAATGGAAGCATGTGAGCAAAAGTGGATTTTGTTTTTTAAGGCTGATACTTTTCCTGGCATCAATGATATGGTCTCACTTAAGCCATTTTTGTGTCAGAGACCATTGAAGCATTGATTTTAAATGTATGTTTCACTTTAAAAATGTTTTTCTTGTCTTAATTGAATTTTGGTAATTGAGAGGAGTTTCTTATTGGTCAATGTATTGTATAAGAGCTTTTGAATTTTGTCACTTTGTTGTCTGATGAAGCAGTTGTTAACCATGAAAGCGCTCACCTATTAAAAAGTATTTGTTTTTACTTGGAGTTCATCATTCTGCCTTGGAGGGACTCTACCTTGTTTTTATTTTTATTTACATATTCTGATTTCATCTGAGCCTTTTTTGTGAGCGGCTTCCATGGACGATACCTGAAAAAATATTATATGGTGCTAGACACTCAGCTGGGTCGCTATTGAAAAAAAATATTTGGATCTCTGCTTACTGCTGCTTCTTGCTGCTCTTACTGTGGGATTTGAAGTCTTCTTAAGACACTCAGTCTTGCTGGCTGGATTCTGTCTTTAAGAGCAGTAACCAATAACTTTTATAATAAACCAAACTGGACAAACATTGCAGCTTAAAGTACCGTTCCAACTTTACTTCTCATACAGTACAGATGATGTGAGAGATATAACATTTACCTTAGGACTTATGTCCTTACCATACCTCTAACATAACTAGATTTAATGCAGACTTTTTATACATATTTTAGTTAAACATACACCCTCTTGGTTTTGGAAAGATACTGGCTTGATGACGCAAATGCTGACACATCTGTTCTTGTGCAAATGCTGATAAGTAAACTGTCTTCAAGGAAACGCCTTGTGGATTAGAAAAGCACATTTTTAAACTTTCTTAGAAAAGCATGTCCTGTTGTCCAGTGAAAGCAGATTACATTCTTGTCATGTCTGTAAGAAGTTCAGCTTTCTTGATGTGTGTGTGTAATACACTCATAAGCAAGTTCCTTATTTCTTTAAGCCACAGTCATTTAGTATGGTTGCTGATCACATATTACTAAACTCTGTTTCTGCGTTTAAGAAAGCTTTTTCTTTCAGCATATTTACAACAATTAATTTCAGCCTTAAATTCATAATATCTAACAATACCCATTCAGTTGGTTCTGTGACTGGACAGATCACACCTTGCTGCACCATTTTTTCCAGCTGAGGTTTAACTTTATCCTGCATAGCTATCGGAACTCTTCTTGCTTGTCTAACTACTGGAGTGATCTCTGGGTCTAACTTCATGGAATACACAACTGGAAGTTTGCCTAACTTGTCATCGAAAACTTCAGCATACTCTAAGAAAATGGCTTCAGAAATATTAGAACTCAGAAATGCACTTATGTGATGGACTTCTTTAGCAAAAGAAAGAAAATTCATTCTTAAACTATCTTTGAGACTCAGTAAATATTGCATTGGTCTTTGAACTACATAGAATAGTAACAGTTCTTGACCAATAACATGAAAGCATTACTGAACCTTCAGTCTGAATTTCTTCACCTCTATAAGCAACAAGTCTCGCACTACTGGCCACATTGAGTTGCTCATTAGTTCTCACTTTAGCAAGTGTGTCTGCTGATATAACATTATACTTTGAACCAATGTCTACTTTGAGCTTTGTGGACTTTCCCTTAATCCGGACAGTACAAAACACTTTGCTCCTTGTCAATAAATTCACTGCATCAACTCTTTCACCAAGCACTGATACACCATCTACATAGAAAGCTGACTGCTTGGGCTCTACTTGATCAACTTGCTTTTTTGTGTGACCTTTCCTTACCATTGTGTGAGGCTTACTTCATTTGCAAAACTTTTGGAAATGATTCCATTTTTTACATTTGTGACATTGTTGACCAAATGCTAAGCACTTCTCTCTTTTAGACTCATGGTTTGCACCACAATTGTGACAGTTAACAATAAAGCTAGCCTTGGGTTTTGCTGACTCATGCTTGAACTGCACTGAGCTTGAACGTACTCCTTTCTTAGAACTTTCTGGAAAGCCACATGCTTTCCTTGGAAACCCTGTAGGTGCCTGCTTTTGTTTGCCACATGTTGCATGCTATCTACATTTGCTCTGGAGCCAAATGAAACCATGCTCTTGTCACTCCCAAGCGTACTTGTGTGTCTCTCTGTCACCTCATGGATTTGACAAATCTTTGTCGTTTGCTCAATGTTAAATTACTGTTATTGAATGCCCTGGTGTGTGCATCTTTATCTGCATAAGCTGCTTGTATAAAAATATTGTATGCTTGCTCAAATATTCTTCAATTCTCTGCAATATTCTGATCAAATACAAGTGGTAGGTGTGTTTGAAATCCAACTGCCATATTAACACATACCAGTGAAGTGTTTTGCAGATAAGCACAAACATACACACATGCACACTACATATGCAATATTTGCTATGAGAGTGTTGTTGGAGAAATAAAGAGAAGGTCAGAAGGAGTTGCATTGTGTCTTTGTGGACTTAGAGAAAGCATATGACAGGGTGCCTAGAGAGGAGTTGTGGTACTGTATGAGGATGTCGGGAGTGACAGAGAAGTATGTAAGAGTGGTACAGGATATGTACAAGGGTAGTGTGACATTGGTGAGGACTGCAGTGGGAGTGACAGATACGTTTAAGGTGAAGGTGGGATTACATCAAGGATCAGCTCTGAGCCCTTTCTTATTTGCAGTGGTGATGGACAGGTTGACAGATGAGATTAGACAGGAGGCCCCGTGGACTATGATGTTTGCAGATGACATTGTGATATGTAGTGAGAGTAGGGACCAGGTTGAGGAGACCCTGGAGAGGTGGAGATATGCTTTAGAGAGGAGAGGAATGAAGGTCAGCAGGGCTAAAATAGAATATATGTGTGTAAATGAGAGGGAGGGTAGAGGAATATATGTGTGTAAATGAGAGGGAGGGTAGAGGAATGGTGAGGATGCAGGGAGTAGAGATGGTAAAGGTGGATGAGTTTAAGTACTTGGGATCAACAGTTCAGAGTAATGGTGAGTGTGGAAGAGAGGTGAAGAAGAGAGTACAGGCAGGGTGAATGGGTGGAGAAGACTGTCAGGAGTGATTTGTGACAGATGGGTACCAATAAGAGTGAAAGGGAAAGTCTACAAGAGGGTAGTGAGACCAGCTATGTTATATGGGTTGGAGACGGTAGCATTGTCGAAAAGGCAGGAGTCAGAGCTGGATGTGGCAGAGTTAAAGATGTTAAGATTTGCATTGGGTGTGACTAGGATGGACAGCTTTAGGAATCATTATATTAGAGGGTCAACTCAGGTTGGACAGTTTGGAGACAAAGCAAGAGAGGCGAGATTGCATTGGTTTGGACATGTGCTGAGGAGGGATGCTGGGTATATTGGGAAAATGATGCTAAGGATGGAGCTGCCAGGTAAGAGGAAAAGCGGAAGGCCTAAGATGAGGTTTATGGATGTGGTGAGAGAGGATATGCAGGCGGTTGGTCTGAAAGAGCATGATGCAGAGGACAGGAAGAAATGGAAACAGATGATCCACTGTGGCGACCCCTAATGGGAACAGCCGAAAGAAGATGATGATACACACATGCACATATGCCATAAACTTATGTCAGTATTTGTAACTTTGTCCAACGCTTTTTGCGCTTCTGAATTTATACCTTTTGGGCTTTTTGAAATTATGCTAATGGACAAGCTCATAGTACCTTTGAATAACTGGACTTTGCAAAATAAACTTTTCAGGCACTTTATACTTTTGTAATATCATTTTGAAAAGCTAAAATGCTAAAGTCATTTATCATCACTGTGCTAAAGTCGTTTGTCATCATTTTAAGAAACATTTCAACAACTTTACGATGCAATTGAGTAACTCTGAGGCACTGTAATACTCATGTAATATCGTCTTTTGCAAGAAATCACCTCTTATCAATGTAAGAAATATATCAAATAACTGCACAATGTGAATAAATCGAACATCTCTTGCCCAAAACTCAATAATACTTTGAAGTAATTGCACTATGTGAATAACTGCATACAGCACACTGAAATGTCCCCAAAATGGTGGTACCTTGCTAGACAACTCTTTTTTTTGTTGTTGCTTGGCAACAGTAGGAAAAACACTCTGTAATAGTAGTACTTTGTGATAGATGCACCCAGCGCAAGAAACTTTTCAAAATGGCTATACTTTGTTTTTCACGAAATAGTTGCACTTCACACACAAGAACTCTTTGAAATACATGCACAGTAATAATCACACTCTGTAAGTAGTTTTACACACTTTGAGATACTTTGAATAACATTAGTTGTGCCCTTGATACAATATGAAGTCGTATTTGTGCCAAAACACATGTAGTCACCTTGCTTTATTTTTGCTTAATGTGCCATTTTTGCCCTTATTATATTTGTTTTGCTCGCTTAAGCCCTTTTCATACCCAATGTACTTTTCTTGTGCTTGTTTTATTCTAAACATGCCCAGGTTTGTCTTAAACACATTTGTTTTACTCTAAACATGCTTGTTTTGTTTTGCTGTTAATTGTTTCATCAAATACCTTTATTTTAAACACTTCCCTTGGTTACCAAACTTTCCGTGCTTTCTGCTTGCTTAACAATGGGTTTATACTCTTGTAACCCCCCTTTTATCTCTTGTATCACATAAACAGTTTGCACTATTTCTTATTACCTTTGATTCTCCTCCGGCTCTGTTTGTGCTCTTTTCTCTCACTTTTACCTTCACTGTCATCTCTGCACCTCAAGGCTCTGAATATTATTCTCTTCGATCCCAGTTCTGACACCATATCGCTCTCCTATCTAGGACACAAAAGAAGAGTCTTCATGGGTTCTGTTTAAGCAGCTTTAAAATATACAAACACATCTCTATAGAAGTTTAATGGCTTTAACTTAAGCAACTTATATGCAAACTAAGAACTGTGATCTTGCATGCTCGCTCCCTAGCTGCTCTTTCAAAATGGCACTAGGGATTACACATGTCTGGAATTTGTACGTGCACGTATAGCCTTGACATGCTTCTTAAAGATACAGCATACACATCACTTGCACTCTATTCTACAATTTCTTAAGTAATAATTTTTCCAGAAGGCTACCTTCAATGGTAAAAATGATGGTTTTACAGACAGAGTCAAAAAGGTAAATTTAAATTCCAGTCCCAAAAAAGCAAAATGATAAAGAGTTTTAAATTATTGAACAATTGCACTTCTTTCACATGCTAGCAAAGTAATGTTCAAGATCCTGCAAGCTACACTTTAGCAGTACATACACAAATAACTGCTGGTTTTAGAAATGACATAAATACAAAAGATAAACTTGCCAATTAACAGAGAAAGTGGGAGCATTGCAGGACAGCATTTGCTTCTGCTTTATTGAATACTCTAAAGTTTTTGAACTCTGTAGAAGACAGCAAACTTTGACAAGTTCTTACAGAAATGTGAAGAGCTGGGTCAGTTAATTTTCTTCCTGAAAATCTGTATGCAGAGCAAGAAGCAATGGTCTGTACCACATATGAAACAAATGACTCATTCAAGATGGGGAAAGGAATAAAATAAGGTCATATATTGTCACCCTGCTTAGTCAGTTAATATGCTGAATAGAACATGCACAATGCTGAGTGTGATAAATTATGCTAGAATTAAAGTTGTTGGGAAAAAGTACTAATCTCAGGTATGCAGATGATACCACTCTGAAAGCAGAAAATGCAAAAGCTGGTTTGTTGCTCAACATCAAAAAATGTAAAATTGTTATCTAGCTCTTTCTATTCTTTGCAAATAGCTGTTGAAGTAGAGGCAGGCAGTGACATGTTTTATTTTCCAGTCTCAGAGACCTCTGCAGATGGTGACAGCAGCCAAGAAATACTACTATTGTTTTGTAAAGAAGCTATGGCAAATGTGGATGAGATTTTAAACAGCATAGATATCACGCTGTCAAAAAAAAAACGGTCCATATAGTAGAGCTATTGTTTTCCCAGTCATAACATACAGCTGTGACAGTGACAGTGTAAGTTTATGTACCTGAAAATTGATCTTTTTAACTTTGTTGTTGGAGAAAACTTTTGAGAATTCCATGGAATGCAAGAAAACTTGAGCTAGTCTACACTTCAGAAAATATATTCACAATGTTCACCGGAAGTCCTAATAATTAAAACTCTTATGCTTTGGCCACATAACACAGAATGCAAGGACAGAATTCACTACAGAAGACACAGATGCTGGGAAGGATCAAAGTCAAAAGAAGAAGGGGTTTGGTAAATGCTAAGGTTTGTAGACAACATTACCAAAGAAATGAGTAAGAATTTACAAGAACTTAAATAAATCAGTTATTGACAGAATTAAATCTAGTGTTCTATAATGATCACAAAGAGTTAGACTTGAATAAATGACTGAAAGACCCTAACATTGGTGAAGCTTACTTTAACAAAACAATTCAGAGCAAATACTGTACGAAAAGTCAATTTCATATTTGTCCTGTTGTTAGCAGCTGGGATAATCATATTTTTCCTGCCATTGACTGAAGTAGTTGGATTTAACAATCTGTGTGCATTCCCTCTTATTTGGTGCCTGCCTATGGATGGCAGAGAAAGATAGTGCTGGAAGGTAGTTCCAGTTTCCATTTGGCCAGATTAATGATGATATTAGCGTCTAGGAGGAAGTGTGCTATAGAGTATTTTCTTAACTCTGCTCTGAAAATGGAACAATTCTATAAATAAAATTCCCTAAAATATGACTTTTGTGATGGTGAAGAGGAATAAACCCTGACTATCACCCAGGTGACCCTTACTTCTGTGTCCTACCACAACACATCCACTCCAGTCTCCCATTAAAGTAAACTCACATCTGCTATATAAAAACTGATATCCTCAGTCATTCTCCACTAATACATGACATGTACCTTAAAAATACTTGTTAAATACACTACTGTCATATATTTCTCATCATATAATATGTCTTCTTGTCCAATTTTGTTTCCTTCAAACATCCAGTCATCATCGTTCATACTACTATTAATCATCAGTCCCCAGGCATCCACTCTTTGCATTTCATATCATCTTTATTGGTTCTGACATTTCAACATTCTCAGCTTGATGATAATTACTTTTCTGTTACAATCTATCTCCAATCACGTAAATATACCAGATTCCAATTTCATGTGCATACATCTACTCCACATTTATTACCCACAATCAAAACAGCTGCTCTGTATATCTCCTAAGCTGTTTTATTTATTTTACATTTGTTGACTGGCCTGCAGTGGTGGTGCTGCAGTAGCGTTGTCGCCTCACAGTTAGACATTGCCCGTTCGATTCTCAGTAAGAGCGTCTTCTGTGTGGCGGCATGCGTGAATGGGCACTCCTTCGTTGAAGGTTGTGTGTTAGGCCCAGCAAGCCAGCACGTAAAAATCTACTACCAATCATTAGCGGACCGGAGTTCCACTGTGGCGACCCCTAACCGGGAAAAGCCGAACGACACAACAACAACAACAACATTTGCTGACTGGGCTAGTCTAACTGGATATATGTCCATTTTCAGTAGAGGCCCAGGGAGAAAAGCTCCAAAGACATGTTTCAAAAGTATAAGTACAAACAATACACAAACATCAGGTATTATAATAATAAAAAAATAGCAATTGGTGAATTCCAAGATGGCTGCCGACTAGATTGGTCCCTACTCTCTGAGCTCCTCACAGATATTTAACCTTTAGTGATTTTTGAAACTTTAAATCAAACTTTTTCCTCAGTTTTTTTTTCAAAAACATTTTTTAAATCTTTTTCTACGCATTTGGATTATTATTGGCTTGGAATTTTGAATCCTGGGACTTATTTTTCCTCAGAACAACTCTGATACCACAACTGTTGGGCCACCTGCTGCTTCAGGCTATTCCTGGATCCTGTTATCCTATCAAGTGCACTTCATTCTGGGGCATGGCTACTAAATCTGACTCCATGGAGACTCAACCTACAAAGGCCAAATTTTCTTCAATGCTCTCTCCTGAAAAAGACTCCAGTTCAAAAAGATTAAGGACATCCAAACAATCTACTGAAACTTCCAAAGTAAGTAATAAAGACTTAATTGACTCAAACTTTCACTTAGAGGAATTAAAACTAGCATTAAAACCTATCCAAAGTGCCATTCAAAACTTTTCAGAACAATTTGCAGATTTTAGTAAAACCTTAAAACAAATAAATGACAGAATGGACATGATAGAAAATAGAAATACAGCTTTAGAGATAAAAACTGATACTTTGGAAACTGTTCTTAAATCTAAAGATAAGATTATTTCTGATATACAAACTAAGCTGCTGGATTTGGAAGCCAGAAGACGAAGAAATAATATCATAATCAGTGGCTTGCCAGAATCTTATGACAATAAAAATTTATTATCTGTGACTAAAGACATTTTTGAAGCACTGTTAAACTGTGAGACATCCTCAAAATCTATAATTGTTGAGAGAGCACATAGAGCTTTACGTTCTAGACAAGATTCTTCTACACCAAGGATTATCTATACCAAATTACTAAACTTTCAAGACACTTTCCAAATACTGGAGACAGTGAAAAGTAAAAAACAATTTATATGGAAATCTCACAAACTGTCATTTTCCCAAGATCTCCCATCTCAAATAAAATTAAACAGACAAAAACTTGCACCTTATTGTGCTGATTTGATAAAAAGAGGAATAAGATTTTGTATGTCTTATCCAAATACTTTGTCTTGTATAGTCAATGAAAAAAGATTTGTGTGTTCTGAACCAAAAGAAGCTAAAGACATTTTTGTTAAAACTTTTAAAAAGTTACCAGACAATGTGTCATAATATGTCACTCTGAATGAATGTTAAAAGTGTTATATCACAGTCATATTTCATGTCTTAGAACACATATGTTGGATATCATATAACTTTATTTTTCCTTTTTTCCTTAAAATGGTAAACAGAATGGAGTTATTCTTTTAAATGTGATTAACAAAGACTAATATACCTTAGATGCAATTAATTTACAGTCAAGTGTAATGTGGTCATGTTGTTTCTTTTTATTTAAACTGCCATATAGCTATTTTTTTTTTTTCGTTATTCATGAAGAAAATCTAGTTTCTTTTTAGTTTGTATTAAAAAGCTCCCCTCGCAGTACTGCGTTTGATGGAGGGAGAATTTTGGGCAGCTCGAGACCTTCAGAAGAAAAAATCTTCTCTTGAAACATCAGCTGCATCTGTATTGCAGCACGCACCTTCTAGGAAGGCTCCGAGGATATGGGTGACGTCATCATTTGCTGCGAGCAGCTGATAGCGCCACATACGTAGTGGTGTGTATCCTAATTACACAGTAAGCGATGAAAAAGTCTTTATTTGTATTCAAACGGTGAAAGAAGTACTATAAATATGCGATACGCATTTTTTACTTCAGCGGAGCGTATGTTCATTCATTTTACAATAATTATCCATATTTCCCCTTCTTTAAGCTACCAACTCGAGTAAAGACACTCAGTGCCAAATACGAACATATATTCATTTATTAAGACAAGATAGTCCTATTGCTTATGTTCAAGTAAGAGTAAATTAGCAGACATAAACATTTTAAAGCGATAGTAGTGCTAAATAATACATTTATGTTTCACTGCTTGCCTGTTTGCCTAGTAATTTGGCATATGTTAATAAATATAGTGTGGGGAGAAGATGCATTCAGGTTACACCCAAAAAACTATTTCACTCAATTGGAAATTTAGATAGGTTTAAATCTGAACATACTGGTTATAGTATATATGTTATAAATTACTTAATTGAAGGTCTTAGATTTTGTTTATTTTGTTTGGGCTTGACAAGGGTTATTCAGAAGAGAATGTATTTAATGTGTATATTATTTAATATTATTGTGCCATGTTGCTTTTCATATTTTAAATAAAAGGGCAGTTTAACCTTATATAAAGAAGATTTAATGTCACTCATATTTTAAAACAAATCTCTCAAAATATATAAATTTGCAACAGTTTTCAAGAGACTAGGTATTGTTCACTGGTTTTTCTGTATGTCCATATTTTGTCACTAGATGGCGACAAACTACATGAATTATACAGTAAATACAGTGAGATATTACTGATACCAGCAATCTTGACAGTTAAGTCTCATTCATATGGGAGAGAAATATAAATCCTAAGTCCCATAGAGAAATTACTTGCCACATTAGAAGTAATTTTAAATGAACATATTTTAATTTCAAACATTCCTTGTAATAGCTATTCTTTAATTGATTACTGACAAATCTATTATGATTAATTATTTGATTATAGATAGGTGTGTAATCTTGTTTTGTTTTAATTTATTTATAGTTGTCCTTTTATATATAATTGAGTAAATAGCTTATATAGGATATGTTTACAGTTAGTTTCTCATAGAACTATTAATATGGACAGTAATAAGATTATTTAGTCTTCTAATAGTACAAATGTTATTTTAAATATGTTTGATTCTTATCATAAAGGTACATTATACTGGTATGTTAAGTACTTGAGGAAATTCATTTATCACTATATAGTTTTTACCTAAAAATAAGAGCTTGTAGTTAATTATATTAAGTAGGGATTGAATATGTTGGACATCTTGAATTTAGTTTATATTGTAAATAGGTTTAGTAATATATTACTGATTTTAATTTTTGTTAGGTTAACATTGAGTATTCTCTACACAAATTTCATACTGCTACGACCAAAAATTTCATCATTTAGTATAGTTGCATTACATCTTCCTTTATCGTTAGGGGTTTGGTGGATAGGCACTAGGGTTAGGATAAAGGATATAAATAATTCTCATAATATTTTTGATTATTTTTTTCTTTTACAAGAGATTTTTAGTAATGTGATGACACTTTTAAATACTGTTCATTCAAAACTGTTTTATTTTAGCTTTTTCAAATGTAATGATTTAAGTGTGCTTTTGACTCTAATCTGTGATTTCTGGACAGTATCAATAACATTGGTAAGCTTGGAATATGACAATTGACTTAATACTAGATTCCTGGAATGTTAGGGGTATTCAAGATAAAGCAAAAAAGTCATTATTGTTCCACTTGATTCTCAAGTCACAAGCCAATATCTGTTTTATTCAGGAATCCCATATTCCTCGTCATGATTGGGATAAAGAGACTAACAAAAAATGGATTAGGAAGATTATAGCTTCAGGGGATTCATCAAATTCCAGAGGAGTAGCAATAATTATTAAACAAACATTTTTGGGGAACATTATAGATGAGAAATTTGATAATGAGGGAAGATGGTGTTTATTTACTACTTCTATTAATGGTCTTGATAAACCTCTCAGTTTTAAACTTATATGGCCCATGTAGCTCACAATATTTGTTTATTTTAAAGATCCATAAAATTCTCACATCATATAAAGACCACTATATTATAATAGGTGGGGATTGGAATACAGTAATTAACCCAGAAATTGATCGTTCTCGCCCTACTATCTCTGACAACTATCAATCTACTATGGCCCTTAATTAGTTGATGGAAGAGTATAGTTTAATGGACCCAATACATAATATTAAATTCCCAAATAGAAGTGATACTTACACATACTACTCTAAATGCTACCATTCATGGTCCAGATTGGATTTTTTTTTAATTTCTGATTCTATTTCAAAATATATTTTAGATTTTAATATTGAACCTAGATTCTTTTCTGATCATTCAAGAATTTTGCTAAATTTAAACATAAATAATAATACTAAAAATAAATGCAATATGAACAAATGGTCTTTAAATAACAATTTATTACAAAATGAAGAAATTCGTAAACAATGCTCTGAAATTTTACAGGAAATGGAGGCCAATTTGGAAACATCAGATATCCCTTATGACATACAGTGGACAGCTTGTAAATCTAGATTAAGAGGTCTATTTATTAGTAAAGCGTCCTATCTTAAAAAACTTTACTCTAAGAAAGAGGAATTTTTAAAATCTAGAATTATATCTCTGGAAAAACAACTTAAAACAAAATATGATTATTCTATAGAAAAACAAATTTTTGAAGATCAAAAAGATTTAATTTTACTGCATCAACATAATCTATCTTTAGCTGAACAAAAGATACTAGCATTATACTCAGAATGGGCTCAGGTTCCCTCTAAATTACTGGCTAGAATTATCAAAATTAATGTTAATAGACCTAAAATAGCATCTTTGTCTAATAACAATAGATTATATAACACAGATGAAGAAATTATTCAACTCTTTACTACTCTTTTTACTGATCTATACTCAAATTCTCCTAATGCTGGTAATGGGAACAATATAAAAGCCTTCCTAGATTCCCTGCAATTTCCTAAACTAAATGATAGTCAACAAAGCTTACTTTCAGCACCTATATCCTTACAAGAACTATCAGATTCAATTGACAATCTTAAATCAGCTAAATCTCCTGGCCCGGACGGATACACTCCAGAATTCTTCAAAACCTTTAAAATGGTAATTCTTCCCATTCTTTTCAAGGTATATAACTATATAAGACTTAATAACATCTCAGATATTCATTGGAATACTTCTAAAACTATCCTAATTTTGAAAAGTAATAAAGAAAAATCGGACCCAGCTAATTATAGACCCATTTCTTTAATAAATGTAGACATTAAGATCCTATCATCTATCTTAGCTAATAGATTGAAAAAAAATTTACCCTCAATTATCTCTAAAGATCAATCTGGTTTCATGTTTCGCAGGCATACTTGGGACAACACATTGTCCTTAGAATCTATCATTCACCTCATTAAGGAAGATGTTAACCCATTATACGCACTGATCATGGATGCATCAAATGCTTTTGACAGAGTTTCTTGGAATTTTCTGTTTCAGACCATGTCTTGTTTTAATATTCCTTCATTCTTCTTAAATTTCATTAAAATATTATACAAAGATATGTATACTAGACTCTATATTAATGGCCTTTTTTCTTCTCCTATAAAGATTACTAGAGGAACAAGACAAGGATGTCCATTATCTCCTTTTCTCTTTAACATTTATTTAGAACCTTTATTGTTATATATTATTCAAAACACTTTTCACAATGTCCTTAGAATACTTAATACCAAAATCTATTTATCAGCCTTTGCTGATGACCTAATAATTTACTTCCAAACTCCTATGTCTGATTACAGAAAAATAACTAAATCTATTAATTATTTCTCTTCAGTTTCGAATTATCTTTTAAACTCTTCCAAAACCTATATATTTCCTTTAAATCATTTGGTACATAATACAAGCCTGTTTTTGGATCATCAGTTCCAGTTTACCTATAGTATAAAGTATTTAGGCATCAACTTAGAGCACAATAACAAATCATCTTCTCAAAATAATATATATAAAGTTTGGAATTTGTTGTTATCTGATATGAGCAGATGGCAGCTTTTAAATCTTTCGCTTTTATCAAAAGCTGTGATAATTAAAATGAATATCTTGCCTAAATTCCTTTATCAATTTATGTCATCTGATCAGATAATTCCGAAATCTTTCTTTGACAATGTAAATAAGACATTGGCTAAATTTTTATGGTTCCCCAAATCTGTCAGAATCTCATACTCCAGACTATCAATTTCTAAGGACAAAGGAGGACTGGGTCTTCCTAACTTGTATCTCTATTATCTGATAGTTTCCTCCAATAAACTCTTCACCATATCTAATTTCAAAATTATTAATCATATAAATCACTCTTTATGGGTAGAAATATGGTATAAATATATCATTTCAAAAAATATAAATCCAGATGTTCTTCCTTTTATCTCTTTGGACAACAGTTGTACCAAAAATGTATCCATCTTTATTAAGCAAAAAATTAATGCCTTCCAATCATTACTAAAAATGTGCAATTTAGATAAGATCTCTCATTATATACAACCACTTCATCTAAACCCAAATATAATGATTGATAATAAACCTTTTGACTTAACAAAATATCCTCTTATAAAAAATCTAAAAATTGGAGACATCTTGAAACATCTTGACCTTCCTTTGCCTGTTTGGCGTGAGTCATTGAAGGTTAATTGGAACTATTCACCTATTCTTCGTCAATTAAGACAAATAATCAAAAGTAAGTTTTTATCTATAGACCCAACAGAAACTCAAATGAATAATCTCAACACAATTATCAAAATGATATCTTCATCAAATAAAATGCTCTCAAATTCCTACAAGTTGATAAAAAAACTTAGTGACAGTAAACAAATGTCTTATATCTAATACATGGCTGAATTATAATTCTAAGATTACTGAATCTCAAAAACTTTTGGCTATTAGACACACAAAAGAATTTATCCCTTTCAAAAAACTATTATATACCCAATTAATGATTTATAATGATGCCTATTACACCCCTTATAAATTAAATAAATTTAATCCAAACAAATCTCCATCATGCTCTTGTTGCTATCATCCCCAAGCTGATATACTTCATATTCTGTGGTATTGTCATTTTTCTCATAGATTATGGACTTCTCTGAAAGTCAGACTACAAAAAATGGGATACCATAAATCTACGTTATCATGGGAATTTGCCATTCTACATATTCCTTTAACCTATTTATCAAAAGTAGACACTCATGTTATCATTTTTATCTGCTCTCTAATAAAACTTTATATTACACAAAATTGGCTTGATCGCACCAAACTAAATTGGATAACTTTTCAGAAAATGGCTTATTCATATATTGATGCACAGGGGAACATTGTTAGAAGTCCAAATAAAAAAGCATTAAAGAAGATGGTATTGGAAAAAGTGTTAAACATCATCAATAGTTAAAGTCATCACGTTGAGAATTGTTCCATGATGATATTTTTCATATAGTATTTTTTTTGTGGGGTTTTTTTTTTCCTTCCTTTTATCTGTTCAGAATACCTAACTTGTATATAGTGTATATATTTAGTAATGTTTTATTATTATTGTTATATGTAAATTCTCCTGAATGAATGTTTTTTTTTTAGTGATGAGTTGATATATTCCTATTCAGTTCTACTCACATGTACAAAACTCTTAAATGTCTGTTTTATAAAATGAATAAAAATTTATTGGAAAAAAAAAAAAAAAATAGCAATTATCACAGTAAAAAAGTTATCGACAATGGTACAGTGCAGTAAAAACCTGGAGGATTTAAAAGGATGTACACTGAGGTTAAGAGTTAAAAAACTAGTATGAATAGAGTGTATGGAGACATAGTACAGGTTAGGTTGGAAATAGAGAAAAGGAAGTTGGATGTGTAGTGATGATAGAATGGATTTACTTAAGAAAAGGTATGTAAAGAGGATATAAATAATGTAGAAAAAGGTAGATAAGAAAAGTATAGTCAGAAGGAAGATGTTTATTTATTTATTTAAATTTGTTGACCGGGAGTGTCCGACTGGACGTAGGCCCATTTTCAGCGGAGGCCCAGGGAGAAGAGCTCCACAGTTAAAATAAACAGACAGTATATACATTGGATTACATAGTGAATAACAATTTACACAGCAATTACTTACAACATATTTACAGATGAAGAACATAGTACATCAGTAGACAACTAGAATCTTTATCTGTGAAGTGCATACCAGACATTAACAAATGTTACAAGAAGAAGAAGTTTATGCTGTATAATAAGTACTGGCTTATGAGCATCTGAGCTTGCTATAATCAAGGTAGTTAGTGGAGTGGAAAGAAAGGTAGTGGTTGGATGGGGTGGATGATATTACAGTGGGAGTTGCAAGGGCATAGCCAGCATGTTTTTAGTTGCGCTTTTAGTAAAGTTTTGAAGTGGGTGCATGATGGTATGGAAGTAATTGTGGGTGGGAGTGAGTTCCATAATTTGGCTATGATGCAAGATAATAGTGCTTCACCAGCAGAATTATTGGCTTTAGTGATCTGCAAGTGATTTTTGCTGCTGGATCTTAGTGGTCTGGTGGTGCGATAGGGTTGGAGTAGATTCTGGAGGGATGGGACATTTAGTGGATGGTTTACTAGTTTGTGGGCGAGTGAGAGTTGATACCACTGAAGGAGGTGAGGGAGTTCAAGCCAGCTCAGTTTAGCAAGTGAGAGACAGTGGTGACTACAGTAGGATGCCCCTGTGGCAAATTTGGCGATTTTGTTGTAGCAGGTCTCTAGCTTGTTTAGATCACATTGCCTTAGGTTGGTATATATTGGAGAGGCATAAAGTAGGGTGGAGATAAGGTGGGAATTTGCTATTGAAATCTTTGCTGCTTTGGTGAGAAATTGCTTATTTCTGTATAACGCTCCTAGTTTTTTGTGGACTTTTTTTATAGTCATGGATATGTGAATTTCAAATTTTAGTTTATTGTCTATTTCCACTCCTAGCAATTTGGTGTGTTCAGTTGGGTATATAGTGGTGTTGTCTTTTGCCGTGATGTTAAAGTGAGAGTTGTTTTGAGTATGTTTGGTGGGTTGGAAGATGAGTAGTTTAGTTTTGTTTGGGTTGAGTATTAATCGGGCATCAGATAACCATGTTTCAACAGAGGAAAAGGCTTCCTGTGTGAGTTCTTGCAGTTTTGGTAGGGACTGGGCTGAGCAGATGATGGTCGAGTCATCTGCGTATTGTATGAGTGTGCCATGTTTGGTGGCAGAGGCTATATTATTGGTGTAAACAGAGAAGAGTAGGGGTCCAAGGATGGATCCTTGGGGAACCCCTATGGAGACAGGTAGTTGGGGAGATATGTCATTCTGCCATACAATGGATTGTTGGCAGTCAGACAGGTAACTCTGAAACCAGTTGGTGACCGATTGTGAGAAGGATAGGTTATTGAGGACAGAGATAAGTTGTTTGTGTGGGACCATGTCAAATGCTTTAGATAGGTCTAGGAAAGTAGCAGAGGAGAGATAGCCATTGTTTTTATGCTGAAGGATAGTGTTAGTAAAGGAGATTAAGGCAGTGGTGGTGCTATGGTTTGGTCGGAAACCATGCTGAGTACTGGAAAGGAGGTTGTTAGTAAGGCGGTAGTCTGAGACCTGAGAGTGTATGCATCTCTGTAGTATTTTGGAGAGTGGAGAGAGAATAGCTATGGGGCAGTAACTGGTTAGTTCTGTGTAGGGTCCACCTTTGTGGAGGGAAATTATATGTGATACTTTCCACAGTGTGGGAATGTAACTTTCTGACAGAGATCGGTTAATCAAGATGGATACTGGGTAGGCCAGAGCATCAGCTGCGATTTGTAGGTATTCACTTGGGAGGCTGTCTGCTGCTAATTTGGTGGGTTTAAGTTTAGTTAAGAGTTTTTTTTTATGTTGGAGGTAGGTACAGGAGAAAAAGAGAAGGCAGTGGGGAGATTACTAGTTGAAGGTGTGGGTTGGAGGGGAGGGGGGTTGTGTTGTTTAGCTAGTGATAGTATGGTTTGGGTGAAGTGTGTGTTGAATGAGGTAGCAATATTTTCTGAGGAGTGAGGGATGTTAGGAGGAGGGGTACTGACTTTACCTGGGTGGAGGATGGAGTTTACGGAGGACCAGAATTGTTTGAGGCTGTGTTGTGAGGAGACTAGGGCAGACTGGTAGTATTGGGATTTGTCCTGTTTTATTAGGTTTTTGACTCTATTGCATAGTTCTAGGAATTTCTGTCTGGCTGAGGGGGTTTTGGTTTTGCGCCAGTGTTTCCAGGCTTTATCCCTGTTTTTCATTTCTGACTTAGTGGTTTTCTGTAGCCATGGGGAGGGTTGTGCTTTGGTTCTGGAGACTCTTATGGGGGTATGGTAATTAAGGATGTTCAGGAAGGTAGTATTAAAAAATTCAACTGCATCATCTAGACTGAGGTACTTTAGAGGATGCCAGTTACATTCTTTGAGGGATGAGATGAATGTGAGTGAATTAAAGTTTAGTTTTTTACGTATTTGACGGTAGATGACAGGTTTAGCTTGGTATAGGTATTTTTTGAGTAGGAATGTTGGGGAGTGATTGCTG
Organism: Protopterus annectens; assembly: GCF_019279795.1. Classification (NCBI taxonomy): domain Eukaryota; kingdom Metazoa; phylum Chordata; order Ceratodontiformes; family Protopteridae; genus Protopterus; species Protopterus annectens. The sequence goes on from NC_056748.1 coordinate 962,440,233, forward strand.
AGGCTATCTGATAAGCAGCCTGTTATATATGACTGGGGGCTCTTACTGACTAGTATCCAATCCAGGGTAGTGTGCTTGGTGGAGTTTTTATTTATCCTGGTTGGTGAGTGGACTAGTTGAGTGAAGCCATGAAGGTGTACATGATGGGTTGGATTGTTGCCAGAACAGGATTGCCAGTCAATATTGAAATCACCTAAGATGATAGTTTCTTGGGGGAGATGGTGGGTAGACCAGCTGAGGAGGTTTTCTAGGGGAGGGATGTTTTGGCCAGGTGGGAAGTAGCATCCAATTATGTTAATGGTTTTGTTTTGGTTAATTTTGAGATGTAACAGAGGATACTAAGGACTAGATAGGTAAGTTGAGTTTGTAGAGGTATAGGACTAGTCAGGTTTGGCACAGGGGCATAGCCAGTATGATTTGAGGTAGAGTTTAAGTCTGTTTTTAAAGAGAGATAAAGAGGTGAGTGAGGTTAGGTCACTAGGGAGAAGATTCCAGGATTTGCCAACAGTATTAGAGAAGAGAGAATCCCCAGCCCTGTTATTAGGTTTAGAGGTGTATACAAGAAGTTTGTGTGATGAGCATAAGGACTTCAAGTTTTTATAGGGGGTGATAAGGCTAGTTAAACTTGGAGTATTGGAAGGTTTATAACTAATGTTGTGGGCAATGGTTAGTTGGTGAAATTTAATCAGGTGTTGAAGTTCTAACCATCCTAGCTGGTTTAAGTTTATACAATGGTGGGTTCAAAATGGGTTGCCTGTAGCAAATCTAGCAATGTTATTACAGGACATTTCTAATTTGCTGAGATTATTCTTGGAGAGATTAGTAAATAGGCATAAAGGAGAGTAGAGATCAAGTGAGTGTGGGCGATAGTAGTTTTAGCAGTAGGGGAAAGGAAGCGTTTAATACTATAGAGAGTGTCAATTGTTTTGTTGACAGTCTTTATAGTATTGTTGATGTGGATGTCGAAGTTAAGGTTATTATCGATGGTGACCCCTAGTAGTTTGGTGGTGAAGTCTGGAGATATTATTGTGCCATTGGTAGATGCCACAGAGAAATATAGAGGAGAGGACTTTTTAGTTGGAGTTAAGAGGAGGAGTTTGGTTTTCTTTGGGTTCAAAAGAAGGCAACGCTGAGTGAACCATTGTTCAACTATGACGGATATTTTTTGGGTGAGAGAGTGAAGGTCATGGGAGGATGTAGCTGAGCCTAATAATGTGGAGTCGTCAGCATATTGTATACAAGTGGCTTGTGGGATAGCTTTATGTAGGTCATTAATAAATGTAGAGAAAAGAAGAGGTCCTAGTATGGACCCCTGAGGGACACCTAAGGAAACAGGTAGACGGGTGGATAAAGAGTTATGCCAAAGTACTGCTTGCTGTCATTTGTCAAGGTAGGATTGGAACCATTTTATAGAAAGTGGGTCTAGTGACAGAGATTTAAGTATGTTAATGAGAATCTGGTGGTTTACCATGTCAAATGCTTTAGACAGGTCAATAAATAGAGCAGAAGAAAGATTATTCAGGTTTTGGTTCCTGTTAATGTAGTCAGTAAAGGAAAGAAGGGCAGTGGTAGTACTGTGTGAAGGTCTGAAACAGACAGTTAGAAAGTAGATTGTTTTCTATTAAGTGGTGGAGTAGTTGTTTATGGATACATTTTTCCATAATTTTAGCTAAAGGCAAAAGTAGGGCAATGGGGTGATAGTTTGATAGCTCAGTGGAATGTCCACCTTTATGCAGGGGGATAATATGGGAGACTTTCCATAAGGTGGGGATGTAACTTTCAGTAATAGTTCTGCTGATCAGTATGGAAATAGGGTAGGCAACAGCCTTGGATGACAGCTGTAGATATTCAGAAGGCAGTAGGTCTGCAGAAGGGCAGCATGGTTTCAGTTTATTCAGTAGGGTTTGGATAAATGTGGTTAGGACAGGTTTGAAACGAAAAGTGAGAGGTGGGGTAGAGGAGTATGAAGGTAATGTGAAAGTATTATGTGATAGTTGACTAGTTAGTGTTTGGATAGCATCTGTAAAGAAGGTATTGAAGGTATTAGCTGTATGGATGGGATTTTTCCTATCTGTATTTTGAGGGTTAGGTGTAGTGGCTTGACCCGGCTGGAGTAACTGCTTAATGCTAGCCCAGAATTTCTGTGGGTTGTTGTGGTAAGGTTGTTGATATTGTAAGTAGTAGTTTTGTTTATCAGACAGTATGGCCTTCTTTGTGTTATTTCTTAGCTGTCTAAATGTTTGTTGGTCAGCAGGGTTTTTAGTCTTTCTCCATTTGGCCCAGTGTTTATTTCTGAGATGAATTTTGTGTTTGCTTTCATAAGAAAGCCATGGGGCAGATTTGGCCTTAATTCTAATAGATCTGGATGGAGTGTGGTGATTAAGAATGGCTAGGAAGGTAAAATTAAAGAAATTAACAGCTTCATCTAATGGAAGTTGTTTTAAGGGAACCCAATTGCATGCTCTTGGTTCCATTTGGAACAGGTCAGGGTTAAATTTCTTTTTGGATCTAATTTGTTTGCTAGAGATTGGAGTAGGTTGCTTGCTTTTAGTCTGATGATGTAGGTAAGTGAGTGGTCTCTTAAATCATCGGGGGGGGGGGGTTCCAGAGTCATAGTAGTGAGTGGGATTGTTTGTGAAAATCCAGTCTAATATACTTGCTTTATTATTAGCTTTATTTATTCTAGTGGGGGAGGTAATGGTTTGAGAGAAACCATATAGGTTTATGTGGGTGGTAGGAAGAGTACTGCTATAGGAATTCCAGTCTAAATTTATATCACCTATGATTATGGTTTCTTGAGGCAGGTGTTGGGATAGCCAGCAGAGGATATTTTCCAAGGTGGCTATGTTATTACCAGGGGGCAAATACATTCAGATAATATAGATTGATTTAGCATTGTTAAGTTCAAGTTTAGAGATGAGAATTTCAGTATTGCAGTCTAGGGGTATATTAGTTGTTAATTGCAAGCCAGATTTAAATAGAATAGCAACCCCACCACCTGTCTTAGCTATTCTGTCAACTCTTAGGGTATTATATCCAGGTGGGATAATTTCATTATCTTTGATGGCAGGTTTTAGCCATGTTTCTGTTAGGCAGATAATATCAAAGGAAAATACTTCTAGGAGAGCATGGAGTTGAGTCACTTTGTTGTTGATACTACGTATATTAAGATGAGCTAGTAAGAGAGAGTTTGAAGGTTTGGTAAAGGGATAATTGCAAGATTGATTATGGTTGTGAAGGGAGATAGGGGTTGTTGTTGGGCCAGGGTTAGGATGAATATCACCATCCTTTACTGTGAGGAGTTGTACTAGATAGCTTGGGTTAGGGAATTTGCTGTAAAGAGGTAACACTCTTTTGAGATATAGTGCATTATATTTAATGTGAAGTGTTCTATGATACTTTGCATGTAGGTAGCTAGGTGAGCATGTTATGTTTGCATGGTCATGTAGGTTTGGTAAGGGTTGAGAGTTGGTTTGTTGGTTGGGGTAGTTAGTATGTGGACATATTGGATGTTCATATGACGAGAGTAGATGGGCACTGGTTAGAAGTGGTAGTGGTAAAATAGTGAAATAGAGTAGAATTAGAAAAGGGTTGGTTGGATTAGCCATTCGGAAGGATTGGCTATTTGTTCTATATATATGTTTAGATTTAAGTATGTAAAGTGGGAGTAAGTAAAGACAGGAGGGAGTGGATAGGGATAGGAGATGAAAGAGAAGAAGGCCAATAGGAAGTGGAGAGAGGGGTAATGGGAAGAGGAAGAGGTGTGGTTAGAAAGTATAAGAGTAGGACCCCTGGAGGCGGGTGAGAATTGGGGGTAGGGAGGGGAGCGGAGTTCATCCGCAGGGCGAACGGAGCGGGTAGACACAGAAGCTAGAGCAGTTGTAGAGGAAAAACAATCAGCAGGACTAATATGTGAAGGTAAGCTTTAAAAGCCAGATGAGATAAAGGCCATCGGGAAGTGTTTCTAGGAAAGGTAGTAGTACACAATAAGTAAAACAGAGTGAGCTGGGAGAACAGGATAGCAAGTGCAGGTATAAAAGGAGAAATTGGGTAAGAAGCTAGGTAATAGAGAGGATGAGAAGGGAGTGAGGCTGAGTAAAGGGTGCCACCTAGTGGACAGGCCTAAAAAAGTAGGCAGATGTAGGAAGGATTCAGATGGAGAAATCAGGGGAAAGGTGGGCGCTTAGTCAAAAGGAGGGATTCTAAAGAGGATGGGAGAGAGAGAGAGTGATTTATATATAGAATGGGGGGAGGAGGCTGCTGGCTGCCTTAGCTCAATACGTAAATTACCACCTGTAGCAGCAGTACACTAGTATAATGGCAATTCAGGCAGGAGTTGTTTAATACACATACTTTTCTTGTATCCTTGTTATAGGGTTTGTAGGGCAGATAGGCTGAGAGGTGTGTTGCAGTTAGTTGCAGGGGATTCTTTAGGTTCAAACTGATTAGTGCTGGAAGCACAAGCAGAGCAGGGAACATAAGGAGGCAAGAGAGACAAGGTAGTTATTAGAAACATGAGTTAGCACATAGCAAGTTAAGAGTGGGTATATAATACTAAAACATTCACCTATAGTTATACCTATATACCTATATGTAGATAGCAAGTAAAACAGTAAAGAGTATATTATACCTATACTTATATGTAGATAGCAATTAGACAGTGCAATATCCTTGTATATCGGATGGAACTAGTCATTCACAGAGGCAGATAAGTTAAAAATAGCAGTTACACAATATCCTAACCCTGGTAGCAGCAGATGAAAAACATAGTCAAGCAATTATTTAAATGCTGCGTGACAATAAAACACCTTCAGCAAGATTTATATGTCCCTAGAATTAGTGGTAATAAGAGGGTACAAGTAAAAGTTATTCCTACCTATTTAATGGCAACAATAGACAGTCATCAATTAAATAAACACCAAGGAGGACTGTGCTGGGTCAGGACAGGCTTAGAAAGACTGTAAAATTACACAGTAACAGCTAATCAGGAATAGAGTGAAAGAAAAACTAGGCTTCAGAGTAAACACTTAGGAGGCCCCGCTCAAGAGCAAATTGCCAGTTATCGTAAAAAAACAAGGTAAATATGGTTATGCTCAGAGTAGGATCTGCCTGAGAATAGGGAATTAATAAACTTGCCATAGTCAGCTTGTTATAATGCCATAGGCAGTCTGTGCCCTTATCGGCTTGTTATACAAGCCAGGAATAGTAAAATTGCCATAGTCGGCTTGTTTAAAAGGCCAGAGGCAGTCTGTGCTGTTGTCAGCTTGTTACAGATGCTTGTTAGCTTGTTTCCACCTTGCTAATAAATATTTTAGTAACATGTATCTATTACCTGAGCCAAGGAGACAGCATCCATACCTATGTAAAGTAAATACAAGTCTCCTCACCTTTCTATAGCCGTGTTACTCTCTAAATTTTAAAGGTCTGAAAACATCCATCCAAACTGTGACCCTTCCACCTCTCCTGACTCTTATACTCAAAACACTCCAGACCTACTAATTATACTGGGATACTTCATCCCCCAAACAACTCCACCTTAACATGGGCATTATTGTTCTCAACAAAACCAGGCTAAAACAAAGCATTAAATACACTGGAATTACTCCACAAAGCTATAACTTTCTTCAACTAGATCACACAGTCAAAACAGGAGGCGTGGTGACTATTATATACCTGGAATCATTACACATACAACAATACCCTCTGTACTTCATTTAAGCCTAATGAAATCTGTCTCCAAGGTATGCATTTCCCTCCCTAAAACAACCACACCACACTAGAAGACATCCCATCCTGGGTATCATTAAATATCTAACAAGAAACCATCATATTCGGTGATGTCAACACTAACTGGGCAACATTAACAACTCCTGTAGAACTCGTTGACTGAACCTGTACATCTTTACTCAAATTTTAAAGCTCCAGCTCACTTTATCAAAACCTTACATTCTTTCTTGACTCTGGACTGGATCCTTAGAACCCTCCCCCAAAAAGTCTTCCAATCTGGGACACTACCTGATAACATTAGTGGCCACAACTCAATTTATGCTATTAGAAATTAGATTGAGAAACCATCTGTTCCCTGATATAATATGGTCTACAACCTAAATCATTTCAGCATCAATGCTGTCATACATGCACCCAAACAAATAAACTGCCACTAACTAAAACATCCCCCCAGTGAAGCAGCAGAAACCTTTAACATAATTTTCTGAGATATTCTAAATGCCCGAGTATACCCTTAAGCAGAAACTGTGTCAAAACCAACCCTGCACCTTGGTTAACTCACAACACAAAGCAGCTAATAAGGAAAAGAGACAGAGCCTGAAAGCACTGGCACTAGATCCAGATACCTCAGGCCTTCCAACAATACAGAACTCTACAAAAAACTTTGTAAAATAAAAAAAGACAAAAATATTCTGTTTTACCTTAGAAGATGACCAAAAAGCAAACACAAAGTCTATCTCTGCATCAGTTAACCATCTTCTAAACCCTGGAAAACCAGCCCTGGCAAACTGCCCCAACCTAAAGCTATGTCCACTGACTCAGGCTATAACATAACCTGTTCTTTTAACTCCCACTTCATCAGCACAGATCCTTCCCTGTTTCAAAATAATTCCATTCACCTCTATACACTGTTCCAGTCCAATCCCATTGAGTCTGTTGCTTTCTTACTACAAGCTGTTTCAATCACAACCAGCAAATAATCTTCCAGCCAGATTGTGTTAACTAACCACAGCTGTCCCAGCCTTCCTAGTCTCCACATTGATCAATGGTTCATAACTGAATTCCAAGTTCCCAACATTTGGAAGCAAAGTTACATATTACCTCCACATAAAGGTGACAAATCCAGTGTTTTTAGTAATTTCGGACCAGTTGTCACACTACTCCCATTATCAAAGATATTGAAAAGATGTGCTCACTGTCAATTGCTACAGAATGCCTTAAACCAAAACCTGCTCACTAGCTCTTAGCGTGTATTTTGCCCTAACTACAGCACAGCTGCCTTAGCATTTTTGTACATACCATCAACCTACACTATAATAAGTCTTTTTGCTTTCTGCCACTGTTTCTTCTTTCTTGTTTTTTTTTTTTTATTTCAAAAATCTTTCATAAATCCTTACATTATAAGCTGCTATAGTTTATGCACATTAATAGAAAAGACAAAGCATAAATAATTTCATTATTATGGTTTATCTTTTCTGTTAATGTGCATAAATTATAGAAAAGACACTATAAATAATGGGTTCCTATTAAATGATGGAAGACACATTCTTTCGAATGCGTCTAGATCAAACTTGAAAGCACGAAAAGGCAAAATAGCAAAACCGCATATAAGCAAATTCTTTCCCTGGGAAAGAAATTGCTTGGCTGCTTCCATTACTTTGCAGTTTTCATGACTGTAGTGCGATCCTGAAGTTGGTATATTTAAGTAGGGGTGTGTAGGGGGCATACTTTATGTAATGTTTAAAAAAATTTTTTTTGTGGAACAGCAATTTTTTTTTTCCCTTGGGGAAAAAATCACTGTTCTAAGTGTTCGAGATTGTAAGCTTTTGCTTACATGGGTTCGATAAATCATTGTTCACTTTTTTAAGCATTTGATGATTTGACATAGAGCCATAAATAATTTCCATTATTACCATCATGCCGCGGTGGTGCAGCAGTTAATGTTGTTGCCTCACAGCAAGAGGTTCTCCTCTTTGATTCTTGGCTGGAGTGCCTTCTGTGTGGAATCCACATGTCCTCCCTGTGGTTGAGTGATGCTAAAGACATGCAGGTAGGTGTGAGTGTGAATGGGTGTGCCTTTGTTGAAGGTTGGGTGTCTGGCTGGCAACTTGACACTGTAAAGATCCACTGCCAATCATGAGTGGACTGGAGTACTGCTGTGGTGACCCCTAACTGGGAAAAGCTGAAAGACTATGATAGTCATCTCTGTCTCTCTTTCTCTCTCTCTCTCTCTCTTTACAATATTACATTCTGCCATGTTCCTTGATATCTCAAAGGCATTAGACAGCCTGCCATTCTAAACTAGGTGGAATGAATGGAAAAGAGAGAGGTCCGACCAGGCAAACAAACATTCTGCCTCTTGTGGGAGAGTAGGTATGTCTTGCTGATATCAGCCCCTTGGAGATTTGAGAGGTGGTTTAATTCTAACATCCATTGCGTCCTCCACTAATGAGTTATTACTAGACTGGTACTGTAGGTAAGGCTAAATGAAGAAGAAAAAACATACACATGTGCACACACACACACACACACACACACACACACACACACACACACACACACACACACACACACGCGCGCGCACACAATGTGATGGCTGCTTTAACTCATTAAAACCTATTTGGTGCGGAATGTCACACCTCCAGCAGTTTACGCACATCTGCATTCTAGAGCATTTTACAAAAAATAAACTAAAAAAAAAAAACATAAGATAAACAAATGTAAATATTTTGTCAACAATAAAAATCTATTAAAACTGTACAAATAGCAATGTTATCAGTAAGAAATATTCTTTACAGTGATAATAGTCAGTGCATTCTTTGTCTTTTCTATAAATATTGTAATATATTATAATGCAGACAACCCCCAAATTATATTTTTTCTAAACTTTCAAAAACAAATTTGTAAAGCTTAAAACTGTACAACTTAGACATATATTGTTAGAATATCTTTGTTAACCAGAAATAAGCCTTTGAAATGACAACAAGAAATTCCTCTACAAGTTCATGTTTATTGAGATATTGACAGAAATATGTTAACATATGTGTAGATCAATATGTATGTATGTATACCTTTAAGAAGCTTTTCATTAGCTTGTGCATGTGTATAAATACTAAGCACATGCAAGCCTGACTGCCATTTTGTAGTAAGCTGTTGAGATGTAAGCATGCATGTCTATGTGATCTGTCAGTTAATGTTTGTTTGTATTTTGTACTGCTGCTATCCATCCTGATGTGTTTCTAAGTAATAAAGCATGTAAACAAACTACTGCCGTCTTCACTTCAGAAACAAGACGAGTGACATGGTGTCAGAATGGGATCCATATTCAAGTGCCCTTTGGTTACTCAGTTAATGGTGGAGGAATATACAGGAGTGAATCATTCCTACTGCATGTGTAACTCTCAAAGAAAGGTCAGAAATTACTTTCAGGTATCAAAACTTACTTAAATGTTTTCTTCTTTATAAAACGAATGAAGCACTCAGAATGCTCTAAAAGAATTTCTAGTTAAACAAAATTTCTAGAACTGTGACATATTGATGAAAATGTTTGAATAACTATGGAAAATATTTGAGATAATGTCTGAGTTGTATAAAATGTATGAAATAAGAAAAACAACTGCATTTTTTTGAAGTAGCTCACAACACATACTTTTTTGCATTAATTAAAGCTATTCAAAGTACACCTCAGATGTATGATGTGTTCACAAGTTTGTGCAGTATTACAGTACAGTTATTTCACAAAATACAGTCATTTCAAAGCATATTTTGCAAAGTACAGTATTTCAAAGAGTTCATTGTGCATTTGAATGTTATTACAAGTACTGGCTGTGTGCTCATGTTTGTATATAATTACAAGGGCCATATTTTCAGTGTATCTGAGCATACTTTGTTGGCATGGCTGAAGGGTTTTGTAGACAATGTCCACTTGCCTTTGCTAATAATATTGCAGAGAATTGGAGAGTGTTTGAGCAAGA